>NW_024583111.1:141485-185754 GCF_018398535.1 Haplochromis burtoni | reverse complement strand
AGAGAGCTGAGCCGTCATGCACAGTGAGTCTGATCCTTTGCTGTGAGAGTCTGACAAGCATGTTTCTGGTCAGTTTGGAAGAAATAATATCACAATGTTGATCTTTCTTTCCAATATTCCTTCTCTTTTACAACATAAACTGTGATCAAAGCTACTTATGTTCACAGCATGTAATAATACTGACAGTCCAGGGCATTGTGGTCTGTTGAGCTAGGGTTAGGGTTAGCAATTCAGACATATGTAATCAATATTAAACGTCTCTGACGTGGGCCACTGTCCGCAGTGTTGGGAAATCCATACCAGGCTGGAACGAGTCAAGGTAGGTGAGCATCCACGAGAAGACACAGCAGATGCATCCTACTAATACTGACAGGACCAGGAGACTCCAGAAACCGAGCATCTTCTCTTCAGTGCCATCCTCTCCTGTCACCCTCTCTGCCCGCAGCTCTTTGAGTATGGGGTAGATAAGGGCGCAGAGAAACCCTTATTACTAATTTGTATTATAATTCAATTTTCATGAAATATTCATATTCAGTATTGGTCCTTTTATATTATAACCACGTATCCACCCAGGCTCATGGTGGGGCAGGGCTCTGTCCTGGGATGCTTGAGTACAAGGTAATGTACACCCTGACCAGGTATCCAGTCTGTCAGAATTGTTTTCAATATTTGGTTCAAAAACATGAGTGACAACAAAAATCCAACTAGGATTCTTGCATATGATGAATGAAGTCTGTCTTTGACTGTATTGTCCAGCTGATCCATCAAACCCCCAGCAGGTGAACCTTATTCATGACATAACACGGCAACAATGTAAAAAATGAAACAGCAACAGTCTAAATGTAAAGTGCATTCTAAAGTCCTCTTCAATAAATCATATGCAAAGAGTCATTCAGGACTGTAAAACGTGAACTACAGAACCCAGAGTCTTCATCATTAAATCTCTGGTTGCTTCATTTTTCTATCCTATATCAGACACTTTAAGGTTAGGTTAGGTAAACTTGCATTCTCATGGTGAGGCAAAGTGCTTTATGTGTGTGTGTGCGTGTCATGAACGGCTATAAAAGGCCTATAATTAAAGAACAAAGCGGGGTTTGAGTTCGAGTTGCGGCAGACTGTCACTACTTGTAAATGGAACGCAGCCTTCCTACGGCGGACAGCTAATAACAGGAATCGGACGCGGTCCACCCAAGTCCACAGCAACCACCATAGCAACCGCCTAGCATGACCTTAAAAACATATTCTGTCTTCATAACTATCAAACATGAAATGATTTGCAAAGTGTGAAAGTGTTACAGCTGCAGAGAGCTATGGCGGTATCTTTGGAAGCTGTTTACATAGCTAATAATATACGATGTAACCATGGAGACAGTCAGTCACGTGAGCTAGCAGTGCACGTTTACTACAGTGAATAAGGTGATTGCGTGCACAGCGTCCACACGCTGCAGAGGGTAAAGACATTACTTCAATATTGTTTTATATTGATATATATTTGCCTTCTGTTGACCATCACCTCAGGTTCACCATCACAGTTTCAGCAGACAGATGCACACTGTCTAAATATGAACACATTCAAAAACTCATGTCTCAGAAATAAGCACAGCTGTTCATGTTTGTCATTAGAGTTTTATTTGTAAGAAAATTATGAACTTCATATTGTGCATCAAATAAAAGAACATTTCACAACTCTGAGTCAACAGAAACAGGTAACAGAAATGTCTCTAATGTGTACAGTGTAGTGTAAGCATTAAAAGATCATAAAGGAAACACTAACATTTATGTGAAACTAATTGTAATAAAAAAATGAACAGGTGGTTTATAGATGTAAAAGAAAGAATCTGAAAACAACACTTTTTTGGTCTAAGTGATCAAAGTAGAAAACAGAACTGATGTTCAAGAACAAACCGTAGCTGCACTAATATTACATATCGTTGTACTGAACAGACATGTTGCTTTTAAAACCACATGCAGTGTGTGACCGTGACTGTTCACTGAGACCATGAACGCCACTTCGCTGAAGCCTTCGCCTTCTTCTTCTTCTTCTAAATTGGAAGCAGAAGGAGCACGAGCTGCTTTGATCTACTGAAAGGAAAAAGCAGAACATCTGAGTAGCTGAAATCATTAAGACAGGAACAAATTCAATGCAGTGTCTCAGGTGGCTTAGCCTGTTACAACTGTTGATACAAGCTAAATACGGTTAACACACAGTGTCAGGGAGCTCCAGTGTGGGAACTAGTGGCTTTAGGTTTGTAGTCATTTAACTTTCATCCATTCATTCATTTAATTCAGGAGGAAGAAATGCCAGGTTGGTGCAGGCTGGTTACATGCATTTGGTCCCATGCTGTCTTTAACTAAATGACTTGGTTCACTTTATGGCTGGGCTGTATGTGGGGTTATATCATGTTATTTGGGCAGGAGTTCCTGTCCCCTGTTAGACTTAGAAAGTTTCTCCATAAGTAGAGTTTCTAACTCTTCTAGCACATCTGTGGCTGACAGCTTTTTGGTGGCTCTTTTTACCCCACACTGGTTGTGAGTGTGTAAATAGCCCCACTAGTTCTTTTGGGTTGCAGTTAACTTGGGAGGAAGAGGTAGGTCTGCCATGACTAGATGAATAACAATTATCTGGGATACATAAATTTCATAATGCATGCATGTATCTCTATAAACCTGCCTGAGGGCTGCCATTTTTACATTCAGTTATTTCTTTGTTGAATCTAAATAATGAATGTGTTACAGTTAAACTGACACTGGTCAGTGTAAATGGCTCATTGGGACACAGAAACCTTTAAATTAAACCCGATCACCTGATATCGAGTGTCAAACAATATCAAAGCTGTAAAAGCTGTTTACAGTCAGAATTTATAAAACTATGATTGTAAATAAATTCAAACAAGTGAGCTTTTCTCTTTGTGCTGAATATCAACACTGTGATTTCTTAGACTGTAAGCTTTACTTTAGCACAACCAGTTGTAGAAGCTGCCACTCCAAATGTCTTTGATAACAAGAAAAAAATACCTTTTCAGTCCACGGCCTGAAGTTCTTCTCTGACATCTTCTGCCATCAGCTTTGTCTGCTGGTTTGAAGACAATAAACCACAAAAAGATGATTTAGTCACTTTGTCTGCGTCATGCAGCTCGAATGTGTCGTGTAACGATGTTGAATAGCCGTCGTTATCCCTCTGCTGTGTCAGTAGGATTGTACTGTACAGCATCTCATTGATATGTGAGGAATGCTAATGTAACACGATAACAGACTTACATCATTAAAACATAAAGGACAGGAGATATTTAGATATTTTTATATTTATATTACATTTTATAGCTGACGGATATTACTAAATAGATAGAATTTACTAAATAGCTGGATGAACATGAAAAATATGTCTATAATAACAAATGACCATGAGAGCCAGTAGAATTAATTCAACTGGACACTCAAAAGACGTCCTTAAATGCTCTTTAAGTGGCAGAACAGATGAACAAACAGTTAATCGCTTACTTGAGATGAAATCTGCTCAGCTACTTTGAAAACAGCTTCTAACTGGTTCCTCCTTTAACAGGATGACTGCTCAGGGGTAAGGCCATCATGCAGTCCAGCAACCTTTATGGTTCTGCTTTGATTCACCAGGAACTATTAGGGAAACCTTCCAGCGCCTCCTGTGAAAGACACAGGCATAAACACACAAACATTTATTAACATGTTCCACAGTCTTCCAGTTTGATTTTCTCATCCTGTGGACAACAACGTACATGGATGCAGGTTTATTGTTAACTTTTGTAAGGTTTATTTAGTGAACATATCCAGCTGCAGCTCCACTGTGATCCTGAACTGGATAAGCACTTAAGAAAATGTGTCAATAAATGGACAAACATCAACTTACTATATTTATCCAAACAGACGGGACCAATAATGCTTCACTGAGTTAGAGACTTTAACGTCTCTTCTATGTAAGAATGTCTCGTGCTGATAGACCTGCAAACTTGACAACAAAGGTTTTTCAGACTGCATGTAGCTGTCCTCTATGTCAGCTCACACATTTACATTCATGTCACACTTATTTCTGCTTTCCCATTTTATAATTATTACTTACATTTTGATTAGATACCTTGAGTTTGTAAATGATCAGATTACATAATTGGAATACAATGTATCCAATTCAGGGTTGCGGGAGGATGAAGCCTATCCCAGCTGATACAGGACAAAGACAGGCTGCCAGTTTATTGCAGGGCTAACACGATATGTGTAACAGAAAATCCACTTAAATGTTTGATATTTCTTATAATAATCATAATTATGACTATTATTTAAAGGTTTCTTTATAAATACATTTTGATTTTTTATAACCTCTAAAATATAAACCTGAGCTGTTTCAGATTCTGACCTCTGACCTCACTGCAGCTCCCTCTTGGAAGTACGTCTGCTTCTTGTCTACCCCCAGTGTTGACCGCCTGCCCTTGATATCACGTACTGTACCTGAGGAACGAAAAGGACAAACACTTGCCTTCATTTAAAAGTACATTCATACAGAGGTAATCTATGGAAACACACTAGTTCACCCTTTGGGAGAAATCAGTTCCTGTGAAACATTTCTGTAAATGAACATCATGTGGAGAATGAATCAAATGAGTTCTTCCGGTGACTCAGCAGTCCCACACTGACAAATGAAATCTAGTTAAACTATTAAGCATATTTGCTCTTCTGAAATCTGTGTTAAAAACAACAAACATAAATTAGTAAAAAATACAGCTGAGTAGAGGCTTTACAAACCACCAGCAGCCATAATGCTAAATTTTAATCTTCAAATGTTTCTGAGCCGTCTTCAACCTGCTTTTAACACATTAAAGTCCCACAGTCAATGCAGCCTGACTCAATCCTAAATGTTCAGCACACAGAGACACAGAGGTGCCGTTTAAAGTTTAGTGATAACCTGAGTCACTGATCATTTGCAGTATTACAGAGTCTGGCAGTCTTTGCATGATGTCCACGTCACTGTAAGTTTCTAGCTGACTCTCAGGTGTGACAGGTGTGCCAGCAGGAAAGAGTAATAATAACCTGCATCCTGAGGTTTGTCATGCAGGATTAAAGGAGCCAGGCTTTGTTCACACAGCTAGGATTGTATTTTACACTGACCCTGGGTCAGTATAAGTATCATACAGTTTAAACGAAGCACTGAAACTTGCACATATTTATTACAGATGCACTGAAGCTAATCGAGATATTTGCTGTCAGTCTGTGGCTGCGATTAAACACTTTACTGGAAACTTTATTAACTAGTAACTTCATCAGTCATGACAGAAGCTAATATTTCTGTGCTAACATCGTTTAACCAGTAACAGCTTTACTCCAATATAAGCTAACGTTTACACCGTAACTTTAAGCTAGCACCATAAAGACGGTAAAACACGTAATAACATCTACAAATGCATCTTAAAGCTGTTATATTAGCACTCTGTGTATTACTAACATAACCACATTAACATTACTGACACTCGCTGACTTTTAATAGTCATTCTATAAATGCTGTCCGTTTAAATGGTCTTACCTGTACACACTGCATATCCACCGGATTCCAGCCAGAGTGGATTCTGGAGTCTTCCACGCTCCTGTTAGTGATCCTCCATCTGGATGGATGAGAACAACCTTCTGAACAATCTAGCAGGAGATGGTCCATATCTATGGGACTGATTTGTGCTAATAACGCCCATTGTATGGACTGATAACAGCCGAAGCGGGTGAATAAACCCAGTAGCTAGCTGTGCCATTACCCAGCATACATCACTCCCTCCGTAAATGCAATAAACGATACAAAAGCATCGTTCTACCTGTTTTTCAGGTAGTTGTTTACATTATATAATTTATTGTGTTCTGTATACGTCACTACAATGTGATTTGGAAAATGTCTAAATATACCGACAACAGGCACTTCCGCAGCAATCTCTTCAATCGGAGGACCCTTCACGTCAATTCCCGACGCGAGAGGGGTACCCTGCGCGTCCATAAGTGCAGCAGAGGGAGCCTGACCATGCGTCACACGTTTGACGAGTTGGGAGTGAGAACGTGTTGGCTCTACCGCTACAGCCGCCCCGATCCCGACTGAGGCTCCGGTCACCAGAGCTACTCTGCCCCGCCAGCGCTCCATCAGTAACCTGCTACACGGACGAAAGCACCAAAAGTATGAAGAGAGTGATGAGGAGTCTCAGTGACAGGGAGCGCCAACTGTCTTGTGCCTGTTAACCATCCATCTATAGATATATATATTGGAACGTCTTAAGTCTCGGTGCAGACTTCACGGGACGCCAACGAATGGAACGCATTGACTGATTAACCACTTCATTTCAGCTGAATCACTGGCTACAAAGCAAGTTCTTTATCAAACAAAAGTTATTATCTCAAACTAACATATCATAGTTGTGTCAGCACACTCTCCTTCTATGCACCATACACCGTGACTGCGACAATAAAGACTAAAGTGAGTGAATTTGCAGAAATGGAAAACTTGTGAAGGTCATAAGCATTTCACATTACACAGCTCAACAACAAAGAAGGAAAGAAGGCATTATTTGGTATTACTTTATACCAGAATTGTGACTCCAATAAATCCAAACTTCTGAGGAAGTTGAATTTTGGACCATGAAGGTTGTTTGTTGTTTCTTGTAGTTTTTATTTTTGACGAGGGACAAGCTTCCATAAATAACCCATATAAAATAAAAAACACTACACCAAAAATTGTTACATTTTACACAGAGTCAGGTTTACAGTGTTATAATGGAAGATGAATTGTAACTAACCGGTTTTATTAATGTATTTACAGTAGGATAAACTGGCTGCCCGCCCAGTTTCTTGGTCTCATGTCAGCATGACACAGCAGAATAAACCTCCTTATCATTATTATTATTATTTGTGGCAGTAGTAGTTGGTTTATTTTAAATATGATTTCTGTTTGAGGAAGACTTGTGGAGAAAAGACATGTCGAGTTTGTCTGTAGACTGGTAGACCGACACACATCATGACGGCTAAGCTCTTTCTCTTCTCAGATGCCTCTCTGCATGTTCAGATTTGTGATTTTCTCTTATTTCATGTTTTTTACTGTGACTTATTGAACTTTCATTTTAATTGCATTTTAAACAAGCAGTTCACTCATAATAAGATAACACTGGTATAAACATGGCAATACTGATGTATGGAAATTAAACCATGGCTGGTTGTTAATGAAGAGCACAAATGTCCCAAGAAAACAGACCACTGAAGTTCATCATCATTTTGCATTTCAAAGCTCTGCTTTTACTTCCATTACAATGTTAACCACTAGAGATCGTAGTACAGTCGTGGACAGAATTTCCTGCTCTTTGGTCAAGTCACACTTGAAAGGGCTGGCCAGCACTCTGCTGCCAGTTTTTGAAACCAAACCAGCTCTGCTTTAACTTCCATTATAATGTTAACCACTAGAGGTCGTAGTACAGTCGTGTAAAAAAGACAAAGGCAAAATATGAAACAAAAATATCTAACCAGCTACACAATGTAAATTTACTTTTCACACACCTACTACAGTTTGCAACTTAAAACTCCAACTCCAAAATGTAACTGTAGCTCTTGTTAATAGTTTGCACGAAAAAGCTATGAAAATTATTTCTGATGGAGGATATTCCATATATCCTTTATCCGCCGAAATATCACTGTCTGCTGCATATCACACAAATCAAGAGAGTACTTTTTAGGTTTGACTGAAAGGTTTTCATACCAGTAGCCTCTTCTAAGTGATGTGAAAATGCACACTGTGTGTGTCTAACCAATAAGGTTTTAACCAGTTAACATTGATTTAACTGTAAAAAAACAAAAACAACAACAACAACAAAACAAACCTTTTACTGGTTTAAAACTATCCAACAAGTAAGATTTAATATAATAAGTAGGAAGTTGTCATTAATTAAAATGTTTTCCTGGGTAATCCTGGTTGGTCAACAGCACTTCTGAGCAGATAGCAGGTGAAGCTTTGAGAAGAAGAGTTAACAGCTGGATGAGTTTCTTTCTTTTCAGTCTGCTGTGAATTGACTACAATTTGGCAGAGTTGAGTAGTGAGGCAAATCAATCACACCACTTTAATGTAAAGCTATTATGGGTTCCTGCACTGTAGTTGCCAGGGTAACAAACTCTGCTTCACCTGCGACACACCTTCAAACAGAATGTCTCCAACCTGAAAGAAAAATTAGATGAATTCATTATGAGTAAACATAATAGACATAAAATTTGTCACAATAAAAAAGGTTAACAGTAAGAGAAAATGACCAACCTGAACATGAAGGGGGCACTGAGCACGTATATGACGGCACTGGCAATATCTATTGCTTTCATAGGCTGTCTGAGAAGTAAAAAGTATTTGTATAAAATACAAATATTTTGTATGTGAATAATCATCTTAACAGTACCTTACATGTAGGAATAATACTTTTACCTTATGCTCCTTTATCAGGATATTCCCTGTAGAGCTGTGTTCAAATTCTGTCTCTACAAAGCCTGCATGCAGCTCCTGCCCCAGGCCCTCAGTCAGAGCAGTTTCAGTGTACTTGGTGGCATTGTAGAAAATCATATCAGCAGCAGAAAAAAACTTTATGACCACTTAAGCTGCCACAGAAGAAGATCAGCATTTATCAGCATATTCTGATCAGATCTCAGAACTTAATACGAAAGCCTAATTGACTGAAATTGATTATTTAATATTGCAGTCATATAGTATCTGGTTGAATGATTCAAGAAAATCTGTATCAGGTCTAAAGTCTCAAAAATGTGTATATAATTTATCATCAATTATTTAAGTCTTAAACATGAAGTATGGAACATGAATATTTGGTGCACTGTAATGTCAATTCTCCACAGCCTGTAACGCCATAAAAAACAGGCAGCCACATGGACATCTACAAGGACCCTCACGCTGTCTGACGAAATTCACGTGACTGTGACTGCAGTGGACCTTAGTGGACTCCCGGATGCAAGAAAGTATAATCCCTGCTTAACCCGATTCAACCTTCCAGTTAAGAGGCATGGCCTCAGTCTTTGAAATGTCTTTGTACACTGTTTGCAAAAGTTATCTTCATAATCGTTATCTAAATCGTGATAAAGATTCTATAAAAGATATTTACCTGATGATTATATCTACAGGCTTCACAACCATGTCTGTTACTGTCCATCGGTAATTAAAACTGCAACTGTTTATGTTTATGATGTGCCCATCGTCCACATTTCTTACTTTCATTGACTGATACGCTTCACGTTCACAGAAACTCAATGTAAGAATGCTCACCTGCAAGAGTAGAAAAAAAGAAAACACTGTCTGTAATCAACACCCTCTCTACACTGGCACATGTACTTGTAGCTTCATGTGTCCATGGGAACAATGAAGAGGAAACCATTTTTAGCCACTTTTGTGTAACAGTTTATCTTTCTCATCTATTGTGTTTGTGATGTCTTATTTATTTTAATGAGCTAGGTTGTTGTTCATGTTTTGGCTGTTTTAACACATTCATTTGTAAACCTTCTGAAATAACAACAACTAAGGATCACTAAACTAAAGTGATCATCTGTTTTCAACGCAATGTTCTGCTGGGAAGAAATCCCAGAAACTCCTCCTCGCTGGTCAAGTCACACTTGTTTTGGTGCCATTAGACCATTTAGACCAATTTCTAAATAACCTTTTATAGCAGAAATTTCATTTAAAAAATACCACAATTGCTCCATGCACTAGACAGTAATATTATCTTTGAGAGGTTCCAGTCAGGGCATTAGTCTCAAATGCAATTCACATTTGACACATAAAGTAAAAACTTTTTGTGAGCTCTATAAAGACTTGCCTTCCAGAGGGAACCAGTGTGAAAAGGTGGTGGTTAGGATGAGAAGAGTACTTGATGATGTTTGTGGCCCAAACTGCCGCAGCTTAAATGCAGTATTTGACAAATTTGAGTGAAACTCTTATTTTTCAAATAGGAGGTTCTGTTTCTCTAAAGAACTTCTAACTCAATCATCAGTTTATTTTTCTTTATGCTTTCTCCCTATTGAGTATATAATTCAGAGACACAGTGTATCTATTCATTATTTTTGTTGATGGCACTCAGATATAGCTACCTACCTATTTGGTATTTCATCTGACACTGAATATACACAGTTGTCTTAATGAGTCTCTTTGGGAAGTTCAGCACTGGATGTCAAATATGGTTCTCTGGCTCATCTCTAAAAATTCTTGTCAATAGACCCCAGCTCCTGGATATGCATATTCTGCCCTCTGCTGGTTAAACCTGTTTCTATCCTACAAATGGGATCTGTTTGAATATTTAAAGACAGTGAGGGTAATTTCAATGCTTTTATCTCATCACGCCTCCATTAGTGTCACAACGTTTTTACTTGTCTTAACAAAAAAAATAAAGAAAGAAATAAAGAAAGAGAAAAATTAAGAAAAAAAATCTACTGAAATCCAAATCATTGCATTCCAATTTTACATGACTTTTAATTTAGGCATGATCCCTGTTTTTACAACAGTATACTGGCCTTCATTAAAATCAGTGTGAAGCATACCAACCACAATGATCTGCTTTTCTAATAAATGACTTTCAAATGAAAACTCTGGAGTTCAAAAAACAAGTTTTACAAATTAAATACACTTAGTGTAACTTTGATAAGAGTCGTAAAAAAAAGTTAATGTCCAGCTATCAAATTTCTGTATGGGACTAAAGTCAGAAAAACTATTAAATATTAGCTTTTACATGTAGTATAGGTCTGTTTTATAATAGATATTTTGTTGTTACTGAGTGGTTAAACCAGTATATTTACAATAATAACCTGCCTATATGATGTTAGCCAACAGCAAGTTTAACATCAAAATTGATTTTTTCATAGAGTCAGGTAATGTTAACATACTCTTTGCAGAAACAATTTTTTTCCACTTCTGAGCAAACCTGGATTTTTCATATGTCCCTTGCCCAGCCCTCCACTTTCATACCCAGCCAGCTTGGCCAACTTCATGGCTTCAGCTGCTTTTATATTTTTGAGCTTTTTTGAGACCTTCCTTTACCACCATGTACACATTAGAAATTTTTATCCACCATTTCCTCTTTCGGTCATATGGAGTGAAACTAGCGAGTGGTCCAGAAACACTCATTTCCTTTCGTGTTACACCAGCTGCTAGTATCACCTCCTTTATAGCCTGGCTGTGTTCAACGGTGTGTTTTTGCCTCACGTGGTGAAAAAGGTTTGTTTTTTCCTCCTTTACCTCCTTTTCCTTCTACTCTTTTATATCACTTAAAATAGACGAGTGACCATTTCTGTCTTATGCCTTTCCACTCTTCTCTGTTTGTGATCATATTTGGCCAACAGAGATTTTCATTCTCAAACTTTAATTGCTCAGCCAGTGAAAGCCATATGTTATGGTCCTAGCAGGGCCTCCTGAAACTAATCTTGTGTGGGTGTGGTGTTTTCTCCCGCCTCCTCCTCTCTTGCTCCACCCCTCTGTCTCTCTCTCACTCTTCTCTCTCCCCAGGACACAGCTGCTGTTTGTTGGCCTTGTTTACCACCTGGGCCCAGTCAGCAATCACCTCTCTGAGGTCATATAAGCTGGGCATGAACTGGATGAGGGGAGGCAGATTTCTTTGGTGTTTCCTGTTTGTGTTTTAGGTGTCAAAAGCGGCCCTATTGTGTGATTGTCCTGCCTGTTGTCCTGCCTGTGGCGTGGAGTTGTAGGAGCAGTGGGGAGAGTAGCTGCTTCATGTGAGTAGTGTGGGCCTGTGGCCCTCAACAGCAGCAGCAGTGGAACTTGCTGCTGCTAGTGACAGGGATGGCTTGTGGGCCCCTGGAAGTACCTCCTCGTGGTGTGGACCTGTGTTCTTTGTTGTTGCAACCTTTTTCTTTTTCTAGTGTTACTGGAAAAATGGCATTGGTGGCTCTTTATGTTAAGATTAAAAACTATTTTATTTACTAAACACCTCTGTCTGTTTTCCTTTCATTCCATTCTGGACCCATTTGTTACCAGTCCCCACACACACCCCTAGACCTTTATCGTGGGGACATAACACCATATAAATTGTTTGGTTTTTTTTGTTTGTTTTTTCCCCCAACATTTGTAATTTGTTATATTTATACTCTGAGACAGAGCACATTACAGTCACTAAAACATTAGCACCATAGAAATCACATCATTTCTGCAGATTGGCTACAAATTCATTCCTATAATATAAAGCATGGAATCCAAACTATGATTGGGTGATATTGAGGAGCTCAAAAAAACATTAAACCATCATCATCAGCAATTTGTATACAAGGTAGATTTGGTACATGGACTCCTGCTGCCAAATTATGAACCTACCATCTGCAGACTTATCTTTTTACTTTCTTTCTGGTTTGCCCACTTTAGCTTGATATTGCTGTTCTTGGTGAGCAGGAACCCAATGAATTCTTCTGCTCTGGCCCATCATTGATTTGTTGGTGGATTTGTCCGTTCTCAGCACAGCAGAGCTCTAAAGAGTGATTCAACATGGTACATGAAATAGAGTTTTTTAATTGGCTAATTATTGCAAAACCTGGAATGAACTCAAATGAACTAAATTTTGTGTGCAAACTGCTGAATGAACAATGAACTTCTCATCCAGTCTCTCACTGTCTCATGTGACCCTGACATAGTAGAAAAGAGTGATAAAAACAATCCTAACTCATAAATAGTATCACAAATCTAATCCCAAAAAATGACACTTCTCGTGGTTAATAAATCTACTTTGCGGTTTTTCTTAAAGGTAACACCCGCAAACATGTCACTTGCATTTTTTCACATCACCACTAGAGGTCCCTTAACTTCAAAAATGTAACTGTAGCTTGCAGTTTGGACAAATCACCTGTGGGCTCATTTCTGGAGGAAGACACCTTCAGCGTTAGGGTCCATTCATTATCTCAAGAATATGAACGCCGAGATATCTCTTGCTGTGTGTCACTGTCCTCACAAATTAGGTGTCATAAATCTAAAGCGTGCATTATAAAACGGGGGGTGATAGGTGGGGCTCCCAGTTGAATGATAGTCTGGTTGAACTTTGATTCTGGCATCATCTTTGAAAACAGTCAGTGCTGGAAGAATCTACACTATAAGTGGATTCACAATGCTGCTCAGATCTGTTTTATTTCTCTTCACATTTTTTGTGAGTCTCGTCTCAGGGGCAGGTGTGAGTTTTATATTTCTTTGTTTTTTTAATTTGTGTATAAGTTGCATGACATTGGATACTGCACGCAAAAAATGATAGATTTTATTTGCCTTCAGTAAACAATGTTGACTACAATACAACTGAAATATATAAAATCAAAAGTGTATTTATTGAAATAATTAATCATTAATATAAATGTGCTTGTGACCAATAGGGTCAGTTTAATTCAACCAGATATCTAAAATTGTATTAAAAGTTTAGATAGATTAGATAAAGTCACATGCGATTGTGATTGCAAATGCTCAAAAATTAATACCTCATAACCTACAGATGAATAATTCTTTTCTCTT
Source organism: Haplochromis burtoni (assembly GCF_018398535.1). Classification (NCBI taxonomy): domain Eukaryota; kingdom Metazoa; phylum Chordata; class Actinopteri; order Cichliformes; family Cichlidae; genus Haplochromis; species Haplochromis burtoni. Next base: position 172,238 of record NW_024583111.1, on the reverse strand, counting down.
TTTAAATATTCCAAACCTGATCTTTTAGATTTTTGCTACTATTCCCAACTTCAATGCAACCACACCTGCACAGGTAAACTTTAAAAAATATATAAAAATAAATAAATAAAAATAAAACAAGCCAAATGAATGGTTAAACAAAGGAGGCATGTTAGTGGAGCTGTTTCTATTCTTCTCCTCACAGGTCCAGAGCTGTGGGGACTGGTTTCACAAACCTGCAATGGCAGATCTCAGTCTCCAGTTAATATTGTCACAAGGAAAGTGCTACCAGATGAACTCCTGACTCCTTTTCACTTCACCGGTTATAAAGAGACTTTTTATGGGAGCCTCATAAACAATGGCCACAGTGGTATGTCTTAATTATAATTGCAAGTTTATTTGAGGAAGACAGTTTGACACTATGATGTCAATTCTGGCTGTAAAAATGCAATTACCCCATCTGTAGATAATATGGATAAAAGTATAGGGAGGAGGAGGTGGTAAAATGGACAATAATAGCAACCAAGCGTCTCATGTAACAAAAATACCTTTTAAAATATGTCATGTGCAAAAGCATGTGTCATGTGTGTCATGTGTGGTCATTTGTAACTGAAATAATGGGAGCATCCATGGAAGATTGTCTAATGGTTTTTATTTTTATTTTTTAATTCTGAATTTCAGTTCAGCTAAATTTGCCTTCCAGTATACAAATCAAAGGAGGAAATCTGGTTGATGAATACAAGGCAATTCAGTTTCACCTGCACTGGGGCAAAGATGGAGGACTTGGTTCTGAGCACACAATTGATGGAGAAAAGTTTCCAATGGAGGTACAGTATGTCATAAATCAGTAGAAATATTTTGTGATTGACACTATATGTATTTAAGTAATTTTATGTATTGGATTCAAATAGATCCTAATTATTCTAATGCAGTGCTTTCTTTTATCTGTAGATGCATATCGTCCATATAAAAGAAGAATATGACTCGTTAGCTGAGGCTTCAAAAGACAGTACGGGTGTGGCTGTTTTGGGATTTTTCTTTCAGGTACTTGGTAAACATCATTTCAAAAAAATGTCCAGCATCCAGTCCAAACCAGTAGTTTAGTTAGTAGCCACAAAAAAAACAACATTTGCAAAAGGCACATTTTAAAACAGCATACAGGTATAATGTTCCTATAATAAGGAAAAATAGACTAACCTTTAAAAAAATGGCAGATTATAAACAACAAAAAGAATAACAGCAAGAGTTAAAGCTTTTCTAATTATACTGCTCCCAAATGCAAATAATCTGCTGTATTTGATTATTTATTACATAAATGTGGACCCATCAGAAAACATTCCAGAGGACTGCCTTTGCCATCAGACTGAACAACCCTCCAGCTGCTGAATGATCACATGTCCTGTATAATTTGAGCTTTAGTGTGTCTTTAAACCAAATTAGCTCCTGTATGTTGTACTAACTTTGTTTTCTTAATTATAAATTGCTTTTGGTATGACGGTTAACATTTTATTCTTTCGCTTTAGGAGTCTGAGTCTGCAAATGAGAAGTATGATCATCTTATCAGTGCACTGAAATACATATCTCAACCTAGTAAGTTATATCTTCTGAAAAATGATAATAATCTTCTTTTCACCCTCCATATAGAGTCCTAAATATGTAGCTGATTACACTAGGCTAAAGGGCATCTATTATTAGATAACACAATGTTATATAACATCCACAACAACACAGTAAAACTTTTTTGAAGATTTTTTGAGGATTAGTGATGATTGAAGTCTTTTCTGACTTTCTGACTTTATGTTCTTGTTAACATTTCATCAAACCAGAAACGAATGTAACGCTGGTGGGTGTCTCCCTGGACATGTTCATTCCTTCTGAAATTAACAGGACCAAGTACTTTCGCTACAAAGGCTCCCTCACCACACCTGACTGTGCTGAAGCTGTGGTCTGGACCCTGTTTGAAAGCACTATTCCTCTCAGCAGGAATCAGGTACCATTCCCTACATCGTACTGAATCTATAAAGAAGAGGATTGTAATGAGTTTATCCTTGAAATGTAATTTAGTGTAACACTAAGGCAACTTTTAATAACTTTTTCTTGGAAACTTTTTATAACCCCCAAATGATAATTGTAAATAGTTTCTGAATAAATTTATTTAAACTGGCTACATTTGACACTAATAAAGGTATAATCAGAATCAAAGACAAATATTAGACCAATATTAAACGTTATGGCAACCCAAGGTATTTGCTACAATAACTATAGCCACTAGATGGTAGTAGTTGGTCATTGTAAATTTGTTACAATGGAAACTTAATGTTAAAAATAACAAGAATAATTTCACACATACCTTATGGGTAAAAAAAAAAATGCAGTGTATTGAAGTGCTAATGAGGCATATACTTTACCCAAGAAAGCATAGGGACATGAAATGAGATCAGAGAAAAAGAATACAGGGCTTATATGTAATACGTAACACAAGCCTATGCTAATGTGGCTCTTTGAGTTGTTTGCTAACAAATTACAGTTGTTTCCACTGCTCCCAAATTACCCAAAAATGTATTTCAAAATGGATAAACCTTGAAATTATGCTGTCTATATGAAAAATGTGTTAATTTTAATTTATATTACTGAAACATTATTGAAATATTACACATTCAACAACCCATTTAATGTAAAACAAGTGCACTTCTTTGTTTATTTCTGTACTGGTCTCAAACAGTTATATGAAAAAACTGCAGTTATAGTAGAACAAGTATAGTAAAGCAGCAAGTTAACTTTAGTGAGACACACCCTGTTGCCTAGTTATCATTGATAATAGCTGTATTTATTAGCAAAGCGGTCTATCATAGTATGCCCCTTGCATACTATTTTTTAATAAAAGTACATGTTTAACTGCCTGTTTAATTATTTTTTTTGTTACAGCTCACTGCTTTCAGCCAACTTCTGTTTTATGATGGACAGAAAATGGTCAACAACTACAGACCAGTACAGCCTTTGAATGGAAGAGAGGTGTATTACTCCAGTGGCCAACTTGCTTTGGTCAGCTGTGTGTTGTTCACCAAGTCAGTGCTGCTGTCCAGTGCAAACTTTATTTAATTTAATCAATTTTTATGCACAAATACCCTTGTTTGTGACATCTGATGATTTTCAAATAGAAGAAGAAAAAAATTATGTAGTGTATATTTAAAAGTAAAGGGTGTAAATTCAATAGATGCTTCAAAACAACATGTATCAAACACTACATGCTTATTTGAATCAGAATATGTAAGATATGTAAGATTTTATCTACAACAAAATATGTTATTGACAAATAAGTAAATTAGTTACTTTTGGTTTTAAATGTTTCACAATGATGATCTCACTACAATTTACACACATTTTTGGGGGACATAGACTAAATGTTTAAGGATAGTTAGATTGCTTTCTTTGCACTGAATGGGACAACATATGACTTCATTGTGCTTTCAGCAGAATAGCAATAAAGAATTCTGATTCTGATTCACATATATTCACTTGTGCTGATATAATATTTCTGATAAATATCATGATGCATTCTATTACATGCTTTCCTACTGTTCTGGAAACATCTAAACTCTGACTTATGTGTTAACACTATAATGTGTATTATTAAGGTATGTTTTACCTGTCAATTCTTTGTCATTTGTAATGTCATTAATGATCAAATAAAGTCACGATTAAAGATTTCATGGCATATTCCTGTATGTTTTTTCCTGGATCATACACTTTTAATCCAAATCAGTCATGCTTTCCAATATACAAAGGACTGCTCACCAAACGATAACTTCTTAATAAACCAATTTAACCACACACGACAAATAAACCCTTTTGAATGAGAGCGGCCCTTGTGTCAGAACAGAAATACATTTCAACGTGCTGCTTCACAAGAGCAACGAACAGCAGCAATCGCCAAATTCAAAAAGTAAGATTAAACAGTCTGTTTGCTTATTTATGGTCTTTGTTAGATAAAGACTGAGCCAAGACAGCTGAACAATGTGGCTACGTGCCACACATCCACATGAATGATTAGCTTTTGAAGAGGTGAAAAGGATCAATATTTTACCAAAACACTCAAAAATTAATTAGAATTTGTATAAATCATCATCGATTTTTCTTTTCAAATGTCCTTTTCCAGTAATTATTGATCTCATGATCTCATCTGGTAAAAAAAAAAGCCTCCCAGCATAGGAGGCCAATCAAACTGCTTGATAAAAGATAATAAATACACACAAGATGTATGGTCAGTTTATCAGACATTTTAGTACACTTTGCTTCCACAGCACAGCTATTACAAGTTGTTTGATGAGCAATCATTTCTGGAACTTTTGACATTCCCTACACACATTAGACAGATAAGATACTAAGATGTAATAACACCGGGTTAAGTCAATCGAAGGTCACTAAAATTAATATTGTAACAACATTGTAACCATAACACTGCTGGCTTGTCTAGTCCCCTCTCCAATCAGATCAGGAGTGACATATTTAGCCACATGTTTCCCTTAAATTGCTCGCTGTCTGAGTGATGTGGGCTTTATAGATAATTGAGAAACTTGTTAGGAGAGATGACATCCATCCCAGCACCTCTCATTTGTAGAAATCTGGCAAAATTCATTAAACTGCCCAGAATAAGATAAGAGACAAGATAAACATTTATTAGTCCCACACATGGGAAAGTTTTTAAAATGTGACTATCCAGAATTGGGACCAGTAACTAGAGTTACAGTCTCCCATTCCAGATTGTTAATCAACCAAAGACCCAGACGGGGTTTAATTCATTTGAAAGTCTGATGCTTACCCTTGTTCCTAGTTGGAAAACTCATAAGTCTTATTTGTTATTATCTGTTGTTCACCCGGCTGGTTTCTGTCTGATTTCTCAGACTTTTTATCTGATTTAGTGCTCAGCTCAGATAAAGCAATTATTGTAGATACTAAAAATATTAGCCTCAAGATAGCATTTAGTCTATTATTAGACTCAATTGCCTTTTTAATCACACTCTAGTGTTTCTTGTTAGAAACTAAACATTTAAATTCTTTTTCTGAAAACCCTCTTTTGTCTGATCATTTCCTAATAGCATTTGCATTTACAATGATGGATTACACAGCAGTAGAAGTCTTTCTGAAAGTGCTGTAACTAAGATTAAGGGTATAATTCATCCACTGACATCTTGTCCAATACCTTGTGCTAACACAGTGCAGACTAGCTATCTGAGGGCTACTTCCAGAGAGGCAGATTATCATATTAATAATTTTACTATTTCTACTCTTTTTTACCCCAAATTAACCTTTCTGGGTTAACTTCAGTAATTACTTTTCCCAAACCATCAGCTTTAGGTATTGAAGGTACAAGGTACTTGTAGTGGTTTGAATCAGATCTATCTAATAGATCCAATAGGTGTAAATGGAGTGTCCTCTTCACACACTTAAGTTAATTATGGATTTCTGCAGAGTTCTGTGCTAGGACCAATTCTGTATTCATTATACATGCTTTTCTTAGCCATTATCATTAGAAGGTATAGCATACATTTCACTGCTATGCAGATGAAACCCAACTTTATCCATCCATGAAGCCAGATCACACACACACCAACTTAAACTGCAGGAATGTCTTTAGGACATAAAGACCTGGATTACCTCTAATGTTTTGCTTCTAAATTCAGCTAAAACTGAAATATCTCAGAAATATGGTATCTAACCAGATTTTTACACTGGATGGTATTCCTTGGCCTCCAGTAACACTGTTGGGCCAGTAACACATATCCTGTCATTTTTGACCAGGATATGTCCTTCAATGCACATATTAAACTACGTTTTAATATATATGTGTGTTTTCTTCTATTTGTGCAATATCTCTAAAATGAGAAACATCCTGTCTCAGGGCTGGATCAGGTGACCCTGAATTCTCCCTTAGTTACAGTGCAATAGGTCTAGGCTGCAAGGGGATTTCCATGATGCACTGAATGTTCCTTCTTCATTCACCTTTTTCACTCACTATGTGTTCATACACCTCTTGCCTTGCTCACAGGGGGGCATTTAACTTTTAGGATTTTCTCTGTTTTCTTTGTATTATTGTAGGGCCTTTTCCCCTACAGTACAAAACGCCTTGAGGCAACTGTTGCTGTGATTTGGTGCTAGATATATACAACTGAATTGAATAAGATGTTATTTCATTGATCTGTGTAGTCCTAAATCCTTGTTTCTTTTTTCTTTTGAGATACTGAATAAGTAAATACAGAGCAAGTACATGAAAGTGACTGAAATTTTTTTCTCATCAAAATCTCTTGACTGTATAGCAGCACTGATCAGGTGCATGACTAGCAGCAGCAACACAAGGCACATACTGAGTTTAAGAAAGTGCAAGAGGATTCTCGGACAGTTAATTTCTTTCATCCTTGGGGATGGAACCAAACCAACAGTGATGATAATAAGAAATCTAGACGCCTAAAATGAGAGAGAAACAGGAACGGTGAACTTTTCTTGACAGATTCAGATTATATCTGCCGCCGTGTTGCTCATTCTAATGCCTTCTGAGTTGTTTATATTTTATTTACAGCTGCTCTCATGAGCTCAATGGTCAAAGGTAAAACATAATTCAATTAAAGCCCTGCTGGGAGGATAATACCTACCGGTGTCATTAGGTGCTGTGCTCGTTTTTGGCCCCTTGACGCTATCTATATCACCCTAAGTACTTTAAGGACTCACTTAGGATATAATCCCATGTTGCACAGGGATAGATGGCTGATGCAAGGACAGCCTTTGGTGCAACAGTGCTGAGATAATCAGAGAGATGCACAGTCATGCTGGCCTGCTGCAAAGACTCACTGCTGTTTTTTTCAGCCTTCACAAAGGTACAACCTATATGTGTGTGTGTGTATCTGTATGTGTGAGTGTGTATGTGTATGCTGGCTGGCTTAATATTTGATGACTTGCATAAAAAGAAATTTATTGTCTGGTGTTGCATTTTGATGATCTTCTCCATTACTCTCTTTCTGCTTGTTTCTGGCTCCGTTTTCTTCTAACGAGGACATCTTTTCTCGGTTTGTGCACGCCACCCATCCCCCACTTCCTCTTATTTCACTTGGTGTGACTCTGAGGTTTGGGTTGTCGTGACAACAGAGGACACAGGCCCATCTCTATTCTGTTTGCAAAGTTTCTGTTGTTGCAAGCATATTGCACATTTGCTGCTGGGATAGGGGAAGAGCCTTGCACCACCATCCCCCACCCACACCTTGTCACAAACATGCAGGCGTGAATGAGTTCTCAGAATTATAAATGAGATACAAAGTGCTTCCTGTAATTTATACACAATGTTTTAGACTTGCAAGACAGTAATGTCTGACTTTTGAGGACCGTGCTGAGGAGCACCGCTCTCCCTTTGCTAACATAAACCTTTAAGAGCTTCAGCATCTCCAAAGTGAGCTCCCTCAATCAATAAGTCTACTTTGACTCACTTTGATCTTTTATCATTACATTGCTATTTCAGTCAATCCTTAGTGCTGCATTGGCAAAGAGCTACGAGATCATTGGTACACATCCACATAAATTATTATCAAGATCAATATCTTTCTGCTTCAGAGACTGACTTTTGTTTTAAAAGCAGTTGCCACCTCGTAAAAGTATGTCCTTAAAAGGGTTGAGATCACGCTTGGCAGCAGCGGTGCAGTCGGCCAGGACCTGGGTGTACACTCTGAATTTGCATATGTGCATGTGTGTGTGCGCGCTTGTGGTTGTGTCTGTGTGTGCAGATGTGCAAATAAACACTTAAATTAGACCTCCTAAGATAAACGACGTTAAATTCAGAGGTACTTTTAGGTTGTGAAAATAGATTGATCTGATATTTTTACTTAGTGTGAACACAAAAAAGAAATATGAAGTATAGTACAAGTACATGTTTAGGTGTGTACGAGGTAGTTGGACTAACAGCAGCTACAGGTTCATAAGATTACATACACATCAAATTTAAAAAATCTCTACAAAAAGCTGTTAATACAACTAATAATTCCTGCTTTATCTTAAGGAAATGTACAAATACTATTTCAACTACTGTGTGGTGTGTGTGCGTATGTGTGTCTTTGTGGGTGTGCATGTGTGTGTGCACATCTGCATATACTTGCATGCATGTATTTTTTGTGTGTGTGTGAGAAACTGTTGGGGCTTTTCCTGTGTAAACCACGTGGCTCAGACAGGGTTAATAAAAAGATCACGCTCACTTCTGGGTTTTCTTTCTTCCTTGGACTCCAAACGCTGGTAAGACCCTGATGACAACTTGAAAATCTGATGATCAACGTTTTTTAAACACACTAACATACTAAGACATTACTACTTCATTTCAGCCTAATTTTGAGCAAAATGTCAAGTCATTTGAATGTTTTTCTTTCTTTTTATCAAGAATGATAACGTGAATTTTGATCGTGTGTTCGGTTCAGTTTGTGAAGCCTTGCCTTTGATTAACCTTCAGTTTTCAGTATTTGCGGTGGATCGACCAGAAGCTACTTGATGTACAGTGTTGTCACCCATAAAGTAGAAAGCACTACTAAACTTTACTACACAGTGTAGTGTTTCCTACTTTATGGATGAGTATACTGTTTGCTGCAGAGGAAAGTAAAAGAAGAAACCAGACCGACTATATGAACATTTGAAAACCTGCTGAACTTCTTTGTTATTTTAACCAATAAATTTTGTATTTCTTTTTATTACAACAAATGTATTTACCAGACAAGAAAAGAACTGAATGTCAATTTTTGGTCCATTGTTAAAAAGAAAAATCAGGTAAGGAAAGTAAGAATTAGGACAGTTTATTTTCAGTTTAACTACAGCTCTTACATTTGTTACATGATTAAAACTTTTTTTCAGTTATAACAAGAGTCTCTTTATTTTTACAAAAAAATTGCTGCAAAATTCAAAATGTTTTTTTTTCTTTTTAAATAACTTATATGAAATAAGCCAGTGATAGAAAATATATACACAGGGCATAAGGCAAAAAATGGAAATGCTATATCAAAACACTGGGGAGAAAGAAATCTGTAAATTGTGTATTATTAAGGCTAAAATAATTTATCCATTCCCATCAGGTAATTTATTTAGCAAGTCAGTTCTTGTGTTTTTGTGAAAGCGCCTAAAGCAAAAATTGCCAGACAAAACATTTAGTATTTTACCTGTAATTTTCAAAATATGCATTATTGTAAATATTCTGTTTTTTTGTTGTTCATGTTTTTTTTGGGTTTTTTTTTTTTTTTGCATCAAAGGGTTTGTAAGTATCTGTTATTTCAATAAAGAAACATTTAAACAAAGGTCTGAACTCTTTTTAGTTTTGAGCATTCTTATTGATACTAACAGAGGGGTTCATTAGCTGCTTACTTTCAGTCTAAAACGGATGCAGTTAGTAGAATATAAAAATAAAATAAACTATTTTTTGATATATGAAGTGTCCTTTTAGCCATATTTTGCATAGAAACTTCTGGTTTCTCACTGCGTCTGTGACTTGGCATTTGTAGCAAACAGCTTAGCGTGCATTTTCTTCTAATCCCAGGGAAACAGCTGCAGAAAGTTTGATGGAACCAAACCTCGTTGTCCGTGAAGATCTCCCTGAAGTTGAAATTAAATTTTAGCTTCTGTACAGACATCAGTATGAAAACTAAACACCAGTCACTGTATTATAAGTGCAAGGATGATGCTTACATAGTAAAACCCATCTTGATCCATGTCACCTAAAACATATATGATATCTCCTGAACGAAAGCCGAGTTCAGCCTGTAAGACAGAGCAAGTCAAAACCAGTTTGTGTAAAACAGTAGATTAACAGTAGACTTAAACAGTAGATTAATCTTCATATTTTAAATATATAATATATGGTAATGTTACTTCACAGTGCTTACTTCACTGTCCATGTTGGGTGAGTTTTCCCATGGATCATAGTCAAATAAGGCTACCATTCGTCTAACAGCCCCACTGTCAGGGATACTGGTGACATCGCTCAGGTCTGGTGTTAGAGACATGCCTGCAGTACGAAAAGCAAACGTCCCAATGAAGCTTTCATGCTAACATAGGAGATAAACAAACACTCCACGCAGTGACAGTGGTAGTGTCTTATTTTTACAATCAGTAAATTTTGCATTCACATTTCTAAGCGACGTGCGTGATAATTTTATTCACTGTTATTTGTCCTAATATCTGTTGTAAACGTCCTGTAGGGAGGAGCTCATTGCAAACATCCTCTCACAGATCATCTCTGAACGGCCTCGTTCCAAATTATGCCACAATAATTGTTTTTCAATTATACTTCAGTTACCCCAGCAACACTGTTTTGCCAGCGTGTTACAGTAAACAGGCTAATACCTGTGTGGTCCACGGGGAGGAATCCCTGCTGCATGAGTAGATGCTTCAGATACTCATCATCCACTGGGATCTCAGCCACCATATTACTCGGCACATAGCCAGAAAGCCCGCCAGACTCACCATGATAAAACCCATCTGCGTCTTTGTCTCCAGTAACCTAAAAAAAACCAGCACCAGCAGTTACTTTTATAACTTTAGGCTTGGTTTCTGAATAAAAGAGTGTATTTATTGCATACATGTATTTGTCTGTATTTATGTGATGCAGCAGCAGACAGATTCAGAGAAAAAAGGCGGTAAATCACATCAATCAGATGAAAAAGGTGACAGGAAATGAAGAGAAAAAACCTATTGTCTTCTTACACATTTAACTGTCGTGACTCCAGCACAAACAGGAAACACTATAGGTTCTTTCAAAGAACATTTTGAACTGATGAAGAGATGAAACGCAACTCAAACACAGAGAAGCGCTTCGGTGTAGCAATGTACAGAGTGCATGAAATTACACTTAATCTTACCTTGATGATCTGGCCTGGCACAAAGGGCAGCTCTTCTGCAGCTGTCTCGTGGTTTGGCGACATGGCAGCCGGGTTGTATGGGTAAAGTGCAACAAAGAGCCGGACTGTGGGTATGGACACCTGGCTCGCAGTTTCCAGCTCCCAGTCCCTGAGATCCTCCGGAGTAGCGATCCTTACTTCATCTGGGTATATCAAAACATCCAACTCGAGCCTTGTCTCCATTTACAGCAAAGTGAGTGCTCGACTGTCCACCTGGCAGACAGATGGCCACTGTGGACAGCAGACCTCTCCTTAGCCTCAACCTAATGTGAGGTAACTAAGCTAAGCACAAGGAACAGTAATCCTCTTTGAAGCAAGTAGATAGATTCATTAGTTCAGCACTGCCAAACTGCACTGTGTGCAAAGCAACAGGAGCACAAGATGAAATAACTTTAGTTTTAATGCAGATATTTGAAAAGCAAAAATGCTTCCAAATATACTTGAAAGGAGAAGTACAAAAGTAGAGAAAACAGACCTTTTTAAAAAAATATTTCTTAATGACACATAGATACGTTTAACTGTAGCTCTGTTCGTAATATTTATTTTCTTTTATATACTTTCTTTTGCATTGGTCCTCGTCTCATAGGCCTCGCCAGAGGTACTGGTGGGTTTTATCTGGTTGCTCTGGTTTTCTTCTGAAGCGTTGCAACTTATTTTTTTTTAAGTAAAACAATGGTTCTGGTTGGAGAACAAAGCCCTTTATCAGTGTAAGTGTGAATAGTTCAGTGTGGCTGGTTGTGTACACTGTAGAGTGTATAGTGTATATGTGGCTCTGCTTCCTTAAACTATCAAGCCTTGCTCAATTAAGGAAGTAGCCTTGTTTTCTTGTTTCGTCTTATTGCTCCTCCTCCTCCTGACATGACCCAGTTTTCATCACTGAAAGTCGACACTTCCTTTCTTCACCTGTGGCCAAGTCAGCAGGTGATAATCTCCTCCAGCAGAGATTATCAATCATCTGTGTGTTTGTTGAAAAAATGGTAAGGCAGAAACTGAAAACACATCTGAGCCATTGCTGCTGTTTACTCTTCCAACCATTAACTGGCACTATGTTGTTTGAATAACTGAAAGTTGTATCTGAGGAAGTTGAGGCTGAGTAGCTTCAGGTGTTGTTGATTTTATTCACTTCATTAATTTTGTTCAGTTTTTGTTTTTTTGTTTGTGTATGTTTTGGACTTTGAGAAATGCTTTTCTGTAAAGACTGAAGAATATTATCTTTCTTTATGTATTAACTGCCACTATTCATTACTTCAGCTTACTCAGCCCTCATTTTCCCATGATTCCCCATCTGATTTATTTTGTCTCGCCTTTATTTGACAGGACAGTGTAGAAAGTAAACAGGAATGAAGCGAGAGAGAGGGTGAAATGCAAAAAATGGTCTCGGATGGACTCAAACCTCAACCAGATGAGCTAAACTGGTGCCCAATTATGTTTCAGTTTTACTGCTGAGAGACAAAATCTGTGTTTTAATGTTGATGATTAAAAGAAGAACCAGCGAACATGTGCACTCACTGCTTTTTGTCCTCTTCAGTTGTTAGTTAGGCTTTTCAAAAGTCAGTTTTCATTCAGACAGTCATTTGTTCTCATATGCCCTCTTTATTATTTTTGCTCTTTTGGATCATTTTGTTCTTACATTATGAGCCAAGCAGGCTTTCCAATTAACATCTTTGATTATTTTGAGTTAAATGCTTCAGGTTCTGTTACTTGCTTCCAAAAGATTATATGATTAGTTTGTCTGTTTATCTGTTTGCTAGCATGATCAGCTAAAGAAAAGCCACAGACAGTTTTAGATGAAATCTTTACCAGAGATAAAGCTAGCCCTAACATAGATTCTTTCCCAATAAGAAATAGAGCATAACTTGACAAATACACATTAAACTGAAATAAGAAATGTTGGTAGACATCTCCTTCTTGTTATCACGAAATTATCAAAAACAAATCTGGACCCAGGGACCAGGTTGACTGTTGGTGATATGTGACAGAATCTTGTTTTCTTACCTAACAAAAGAACCATTTTTAATAATTATTAATCAGAAAAATCTACATGGAGGTGTAAAGCAGGTTCAGGGAGTTGGTGCAGTCTATTCAGTATAAATCAGCATATCAACCACACCCCACTACTCTGCAGAGGGCTATGTATGATTAGTAGGTTTTATTTTTGATTTGGTTTGGATTATTTTTGCATTTTTACTGGAATACTACAATTTTTCTCGCATTTATGAAATCATGTAACTACAATAATGAAGTTTGTTTGCTTTTTTCTCATTACACATCCTAATAGATGGAAAAGAAGGATGTATAGGCCAAGTTTATGTAGCTCTAAAGATATAAATAAATAGATTAATAAGAAAGAAAGAAAGAAAGAAAAAAGGAACGGTTTTCTTCGTTCCTTATTTCTATGGATGCCTAAGATTAGGTCATTTTTGTATTAAATTTTGAATTAAACTCATTGTTTGTATAACAAAAATATAAAAGAAAAAACACCAACTTGCTAACATCATTTAGTTCGTTTAGCCAAACTGACCACTCACCCCTGGAGGGGGCCACATGTGCCCACATGTGGCTCCAAAGTCACAGGCTTGAGACCTCTTAAAGGATTTAATAAAGCAGGCTCCAAAAATTACTCTTGGTTTCAGTGAGCAACAAATTGAAAACATTTCTCATTCTCACTTGTTCTCTTGTCATTTTTTATGTTTGCCCAGAAGAGGGAGCTGTTGCATGTTTCTAAGTATAATAAAGAGTCTGTTGTAAAATTAGTCAGTTTAACAAATTCATGTGACATCAAAGTTTTAGATACATATTGACTTATAGGTACATACACAGACACCTATACTAAGAACTGCTGTCCTTATAAATGCATATCACTCTAAATTGCATATAAATGTACTTGCCCTTCTTTTATTCAAGTGTGGAGAGCTTGCTGTAATTAAAATCATAACTTTGGCAAGCCACTCTTCATTTTGTTAATACTTTTACCAGTGTAGCAAAATACAACAATTTAGTGCATTTTATATGAAAACTGAGTGTGTGTTCACAATACTCTCTTAGCTGTGTGCTCCAGTCATTTCAGGTGTGACCCAGTCTCCTTGATTGGAATCTGATATTGATGTTAGCTGCAAAACACGTAAAGGTTAGTAGGCCAGCTACTAGGTTAGGTCATTAGCAAATGGTAGGGTCAGCACATAAGCCAGGAGAACTTTAGGGTCAACATTGATTCATTGAGAGAAAAGTTTGATTTTGTCTAATGTGAACATGGTTTTCCTGTTTATGTAAAAGAGCAGAATCAACTTTCTGCGATATTGTGTCAGAAGTTTTGGATTGCACTCTCAAACGAAATAAAATGGAATTCCTTATCCTGTTATAATAAGTCAGTACCTTATAACCATAAAATAGAAACCATCAAAGCAGGTGGCATAGTTAACGGGGGTTAGTAATATCATCTCAGAGCAAGAAGGTTCTTGGTTTGAACTTGCCCCTTGGCTCAGGCCTCCCGATATTTTCCCTGTGCCACAGACCAAAGATATATGGTTAAGCTAGTTAGTGACTGACTATAAATTTGCCGAAGGGTTGGATTTGACTGTAAATTATGTCTGGTTTTCTATGTTTGCCCTGTGTGGAATGGTTCCTTGCCTCTTGGCCTGAGAGCTGGCTCCAATCCTAATTTGGTTAAGTTGTTAAGAAAATGTATGGATGAAGGTTATAAAACCTTAAACTTGAGCTTTCTCATTAAGCCCTTGCTTTTGCAGCTTTTGATTCAACCTTTGGACAAAAAAAGCCTGTCTCCTGTTAGATTCTGCAAATCTGTTTGTATTAATATCATTTTTCTCTATCTATCTAGCACCACTGGCTAACCCAGAGCTAATCTCCCTCTTTACAAGTGTAGATTAATTCAAGATGAAAAGTTGCAACAGCATTTTGAGAGAAGGATGTCCAACAGAAAAGAGCGTGTAAAAATTTTAAAACACTTTTACAAATAAAACTACCAAAAACTAGTAGGTTAAGAGAATGCTGTTGAACTGCTATGCTTGTAGTGCAGAGATGGTGCATCTTTTCTATATTGTCGAAAAAAAAAATACTATCAGGTAAATATTACTACCTGATAGTATTTGTTCCCGTCTTTGTTCTGTATGGTGTCATTCGTGTTTTAAATTGGAAAAAAACTGCATAGACCAAAAGAGAAGAGAGACATATAAAGGCAAACCACTAGTTGTACTGACGTGGTTTTAAAATCATTTACATTAATAAATGCCAACTACAACAACAAAAAAATGTTTTAAGGGTGTAATTGTTACCATAATGGTCAGACCAGTCCAACATAAGGGCATTGTAAAGGGCACAGCATTTCTTGTTTTTCATCAGAAGGGCTGTTCACCTTGTGTTCGTTCACTGCAAGAGCACTCATCATGGCATCATGTTCTCTCACACGTGACAGCACCCTAATAATCACTAATCGTGTTTTTACTCGCTTGAAATAGCACCCAGTTCTGCACTTAGGCATGTTAGAGGCACAATGGATCACATCTTTTCCACTTCTTCTTCATACCTCCCCCATAATTACAACAGCAGCTCATATGACACTGCATTGCATCTCCTTTATTTAAAGGCACTTTATCATGCTGCCTTGTAGGTGAGTGTAGTTACTGTCCATATTCTACCAATGTGAGTGCAGTCAAGAGGGCATTTAATCCTGTATTAAACATAAATAAGATGAATACTGGAGGGCTTGATGTGCTTTTTCCCTTGATTGGAACTTTACAAAGCTTTTTTTATGCTTGAGTCTCACTCTTACTACACTTTATTGAGGTATTTCCTCTCCTTGGGGGAAGAATTGGCCAGTGAGCAATGTCATCAGTCATTACCATGCTGTGTCATGGTGACCACCTTCCCTGCCAGACCACAAATGTAATTACACCTACCTACAGTGATAGCTTTACTGATTTATCTTGCCTACAGTTGCCTATTGTGCATCTACAAGCTGCTTTGCAACCCACCTGCACCTCATCTCCTTGTTTTCATGTTGTGCCTGACTGAATAAAACCAATCTGTTATCAGTGATGCCTGCTTTGTTCTGTATGGTGTCACTCATGTTAAAATACCCTTTTCTTTGAAAGACCTCTTTACTATGTTTGAAGCTTTGAAATGTGATTATTTGATATATAGTGTAGCTTTCTTGGACGTTACTGGTTAAAGAACAGCGCTTTCTAACCAAGCTGGCTAACTTTGGCTGATAACTCGAAATCTTGTCCAAATATGGTAGCTTCAGACTCTGACCATCTTAAACAGCTGGCAAATAAAGGAGGCCAAAATGCTAACGTTAAGGTTTCAAAATGGAAAGTTCAAAATAATAGGGTAATGTGATTATAGTGGATAAATTCATCTTCATCTGTGTTTGGATCAAGCATTTAGTGCAGAGATGGCGAAGTGTGGATGCAGTGTATACATCACAAACCTTTGAAGTTACAAAACTGACTTAAAAAATAGTGTCTACATAATAATGTTAAAGTCATGTTTGCTGAAATTAAGGCTAACAAGCAAGGCTGTGAACCTGTGTACTCATTGGTTAATGGCTTGTCAATAAATGTAACCTGGATGTCCCACCTTTCTGACACTATGACCAGAATTTTCAAAATGGACTTAATTTTTTACAAGTATGACCCAAAACTAGTGACTGTGGCAATAAACTCACTGGAAAAGTGTTTTCTTTGCTTAGTTTAGGGCAAAGGGCTGGGTTTTGTTTTTTGTTTTTTCTTTGTAGGCTTCTGTTTTGCAGCCAAAGCTATCGCACCCTGGAGGCCTCTAAAAAGAATGCAGTTTAAGGCACTGCAATGACTTCACTTTTCAGTCCCAGAAGCTACACCCATCTTTTATATTGTCTATGCTTGCAATACAATGGCCTCAGCTGTGTGATGTCAAGATGCAAGATACAGCTGCACTCCACCTTTTCATTCAAGTATGGGCACTATACTGGATCCGAAAAATTAACATAACAGCACGGAAAATACACAGTCCAAAACCGGTGGGTGACGTCACCGCGGTATGTCCATCATTTATACAGTCAGTGCTTTAGGTAGGCCTTTTTGTCGCTCTGCTGGGGACCCCATTTCCCATAATTCATCTATAGCTCACCTTTGCTCCCATCCATCCATCCCCATAGGCCTGGCCCTCTACTTCCCATGTATGGAGTGTTACATCATTGGCACAGACACCCACCTTTTCCAGTGATGACGCAGCCCGAGAAGAGTGTGTGTGTGTGTGTGTGTGTGTGTGTGTGTGTGGTGTGTGTGTGTGAGGAGGAGGAGGAGGAGGGGGGAGAAGGAGAAGGAGGAGGAAAGGCAGGGAGGGAGGGAGCGAGGAGAGAGGAGAGGGTGTCCCGTCTGCACGGAGCTCAGACAGACAGCAGGGAACAGCTGCAGCATTAGGTTCGCGTAGGATTTCACTGCATTGCGATTTAAAATTTAAGTAATTTCTTTCCCCAAACTTCACGTAGAGCAGCTCGACAAAGCAACCAAACATCATCTAAAAAATGGTTGATCGCGAGCAGCTGGTGCAGAAAGCCAGGCTGGCTGAACAGGCTGAGAGATATGATGACATGGCAGCTGCTATGAAATCGGTAAGTCAATTCAAAATAACAGTAAAATAGAAAAAAAAGAAAGATGATAACTGTGGCTTACATGTGCGTGAATATCGGTGTAAAGCTGCTGCGTTTGCGTAAAGGCTCGCCCTGCGTAAAGGCTCGCAGCTGTAAAGCTGCGGTTACAACTGGCTCTCGATATTACAGCACTACATCTGGGGGTCATTCTGAAATAACGTTCATTGTGTTTATTGTGCTGTCGCCAGTTCACTGACAGCTCAGAGGCTTTTTTTTTCTGATTCCCGTCCAAATCGGCTCCTCCTTGGGCGGTGCCTTTCTATCGGCCGTGCCGCTCATTGAGGGCGCGTTACAATGAAACGCATGCAGGCCCGAGCTTTCACTCTCAGGCTAAGAAGACTCGAATCGTGGAACGGCTCTGCTCTGACACATTTGCTGATTTCCTTTTTTTTCTCCCCTTCTTTCACCACCACACCTCCCATTCCTCCATTATGCTGAATTTCTAAGAGCTTCTGCTGCTGGGAGCCATGTGAGGTTGCTCAGGAAAAAGCCTATCAACTGCTCTTGCCCCCCCTTCTCCTCGTCCTCTTCTCCTCCCACTCCTCCTCCGCCGCCTCCTCTCCTCTCTCTTTGTCACATAAATTAAAACAATAAGAATGATGGCGATCATTTTAATGTTTCTACTCGAGGCTTGGAGGATAAATTGGAGCATGATTGCTTTGGACAAAGAAAAAGCTTTCATAAACTAAACGCTCTCCTCCAAACAAACGTAGGAGGCAGCAGAATCTCTCTAGAATATTCTTTGTCATATTGCAGTGAGTCAGTGTGGTCAGATTTGATTACAGGAATTTCCTTCCTATTTATTACTTTATTTGTCAGATATCACCTTCTGTGCATGCTGCTTGTGTATCAAGGGCTGATATCTGGTAGCATTTTAATGCCATTTTTGGTTAATGACCCTGGTTAATGGTGTAATATTTGATGTGAAGAAGATGACATGCTGGCCTGCCTCACTGTAGCTTTCTCAGCTCTTAATGGATGGTGCTGAGGACAGAGCCTTTGTCTGCCTTTTTTTTTGTTTCTCTGGCCCCTTAAGAAATTCTGGGAAGTGGATTCAGTAACAGGTTTTTAAAAAAAAAAACTGCTGTGTCACACCAGCTCATACTGGAACCAGCAACATCCCGGTAGTCTCAGCACAGCGTCCGTGAGCTCACACACGGATTAAAATCATCCCACACTTTTTAAAACGAGGAACATTTTGCCTTATGCGAGATGGGTTGAGCCCCCGTGGAGCACTTGTCATCGAGGGTTTCTGGTTGCAGGAGGTGGGATGATGTGCGTGCAGGGGAGGGATTCCTTTCTCTTTAAGCAATCTGCCATGTCAGTGCGGTCCAAAGTGGGCCCTTTTGCAGGGGTGTGTACTCTCCCTCTCTAATCGAAGGGAATCCCTCGCGTTGCAGCCAGAGAAGACAAATGATAGGCTGTCACCGTTGTGTTCCTCATGAAAAATGTAGGCAGAAATGTGAATAATTACAAGAAATGCCCTTCAAAAGTTTCCCAACCAGTGCTGATAGACAGCCCAAAAGACAGAACTGGCACAGAACTCTTTTCACAGCTGATCTCATTTTTGCCTAATAAAACATTTAAACGACTGATTGATAACTCTGTATCAACCTCAGTCGTTCTTGTCTTGTTTTATGACCATGTTATCAGCAATGAGGTATTTGTTTTATTTTGTACATATATAATAGTATAACTATACTTATATATAGTGTACTAGTGTAGTTCCAGTTGGAAGCATCACAATAATTAGAGCAGTGACCTGTTTCCTTTCTTTTTACAACAAAACCCCCCCACATAGGTTGAGTCATCAGATTAGCAGTAATCTACCTCATTTGACTGTTTTGTGTGTTTTTCATCTGCAGTCTGATGGTATCACTGGGTTTGTGTGACAGTTTTGAACAAGCAGAGCAAAGTCCACTCAATCCCTATGAGTTGAGAGCTTTGCTCTCCATCGCTGTGACATCAGCGAGTCTGCGCCATGTTTGTGCTCCTCTGCCTGAGCAGAGAATGTCAGACCTGCTCAGGAGAAATGTTTGCACAAAACGAAAAGCTTTTTGAGTAAAACCTGCAAAAAAAATTGCAATAAGCTCTTTCTTCTTTTCTTGGTGAAAGGTTATGATAAGCCTAAGCACCATGTTTCGTACCGATTATTGATCTGCAAGAGGCCATGTACCGGCACAAACTATGTTTCCAATATAAAAGCCTTGAGTTACATAACCCAGTCTCTTTGAGGACTGCCCGGCCAGCATTCGGATTCATCAAAATCTCAAATTAACAGCCTAACTCAGAGTGATGTCACCGTGTGGTGTTTTAGACAGGTAAAAAGGTCAGTTTCAGTTGGGGAGAAGGTCACTGGGACATGTGAACCGCCTGAGCAGTGATGGTTTTCATTTACAGTGCAGCTGCCCCCGAGTGCTCGTGGGAACATTTTAGCCATCTCCAGTCCTCCTTTCCTCTCCCAACCCCCCACTGCTGCCAACTATCTTGAATATCATTTCTCACTAACTAGCATTAGCTGTCCACGTGGCAGCTGAAGCTACTGGTGCACTAAATGAATGGATTGCCATGGAAACTGGAATTGCACATGACGTGAAATATTGCTCATCTTCTTTGCTGCGGATGGCCCCATTAACCCAGGTTATTTCATGCAAAAGAAGCCCGAGTTGTAGCAATTAGGACTGCAACTAACAGCTGTTTTTGTTATTGGTTGATCTCTACATTTGTTTAGTCTTTAAAATTAAAAATTTCATGGAGTTCTATGCTTCCATTACAAACCACTAAAGAGCACAAAATCACCCTGTTTTGAGAAGATGCAACCGTTAAACAGCAACAGCCTTGTCATTTTTACTAAATCATATTACTGACTTCTTGAGGTCATTTCTTGGATGAAATGTTCTTGCTTTAACTTTTTTTTTTCCACAAAGTGAATGTAGTCTGGTGCTGTTATTTAACAGTCCATCTGCTTCTTCTTCTTTTTCTTGTTCTTCCAGGTAACAGAGCTGAACGAAGCCCTGTCCAATGAAGAGAGGAACCTGCTGTCTGTGGCCTACAAGAACGTGGTGGGTGCCCGTCGCTCCTCCTGGAGGGTGATCTCCAGCATTGAGCAGAAGACCTCGGCCGACGGCAATGAGAAAAAGATTGAGATGGTGCGGGCCTACCGGGAGAAGATTGAGAAGGAGCTGGAGGCCGTGTGCCAGGATGTGCTCAACCTCCTGGACAACTTCCTGATCAAGAACTGCAGTGACACGCAGCACGAGAGCAAAGTGTTCTACCTGAAGATGAAGGGCGACTACTACCGATACCTGGCTGAGGTGGCCACGGGAGAGAAGAGGGCCACCGTGGTGGAGTCTTCAGAGAAGGCCTACAACGAGGCTCACGAGATCAGCAAAGAGCACATGCAGCCCACCCACCCCATCCGCCTGGGCTTAGCTCTCAACTACTCTGTGTTTTACTACGAGATTCAAAATGCCCCCGAGCAGGCCTGTCATCTGGCCAAGACCGCCTTCGACGACGCCATCGCTGAGCTCGACACCCTCAACGAGGACTCCTACAAAGACTCCACTCTCATCATGCAGCTGCTCCGAGACAACTTGACACTGTGGACAAGTGACCAGCAGGATGACGAGGGAGGGGAGGGCAACAATTAAAAAGAAACCGCACTTCGAAAAAAAAAATATGAAGGGCCGGTGGACTTTGGCAGCCGCTTTTGCCGATGATACTACCGCAGCAGCAGTTCTTTATTTTTCCATGTGTTAAAAGAAAAGAATCAAAAGAGAGGTGAGAGTGGAGGTTAAATCTTAGTTTAAATATATATAGAAATATATATACAGTTGAAAGGGGCCTCCGTCTTCTTGATTTTCTCTTTGACATTTGCCAAAACCACTGATATGTCAGTCAATCAGCCTGAAGTGGTTGTTGTTGGATTGAAATGGCAGCCTCACACTGGCGTAGGAACTGAACTTGTTCTGTCAAGATAAGCTGCTTAGTTAGGTTTTTGCGTGATAGAGATGCATTTGAGTCACTTGAGAGAGAAAATGCTTGAATGGGAATGCCTCACAAAACTAGTTTGCATTGGTTCCAGTAGTAGTCTACGTAAGAGAAAGAGCCCTGAAAGCCACTGATGCTTTAAACTCACACTAGCAAACAAAGAGAAAGTTTCAAACCAGTCAAGTCCCCCAAATTTTAGAGGTTAAATTAGACGGGAGTGAAAATATCTGAGGATTGGTTAGTTAAATTTAATTCCCCTCGTTCTATTAGTCCGTTTTGTCGCTGGAACCATCGATTCCTTTGGAGGTGAAGATTACTAAAAGGCAGAGACTTAACAAAATAAAAAAAAAAAAAAAAAGACAAAAAATACAAAATAAAAGCAGCTTCAGAGTTTGTGGTTTACTTCTGTGTTTGTTTTATTAAATGCACTTGCCTACTATACTGTTTCTTCAGTGTAAGATGATGACAACAATAATATCGATTATTCAATATTGTGCATGCCGGTGATGTATTTATATACAGTAGCTTGACTTTATTAACTTATACTGTGGGTGTTAAGTATTCATATGATTGAGAAAAACAGGCTTTGTCTGATGTTGATTTCTAATTTATTTCATTTTGTTATGGTTTTTGATTTGCTATACCAAAATGCTGATCGTAAAAATTGACCTGTAATGGGCGTTGCTATAGTGACATGCAATATGTGTATTTTAATTTGTTAATGAAAGAAAAAAAAGGAAGATAAAAACCCACCAGTGATCACCTAATCTTATCAGCTGGTGTTTGTCACATTGAAGTATGATTATGATATATTTTGTTCTTTGAACAGTATTTAAGTACTTTTTTCTGTCATGCTATCCAGTTTTAATAATGGTGAAGTTTCCAAGCTCAATGTTTCTGTTATGAATTCACAGACATGGACCATATTTTATTTCTGACAGTATACATTTTTTTTTGTTTGTTTGTTTTTATACTTTTTAGCTGTTCCTGAGTGACAAAATATCTTGAATGTGAGTCATTATGTAGCAGTTGCACAAGAACCGAAATAATAGCTATGATAATAAAAAAAATATGACTAAATTATACATGCACCATTTCCGTGGTGGTCTAGTGTATTGTTGTATCGTCACCCATAAGTAAATTTGTTCTTAAAGAAAACCATTTCATAGGAAAAAAATGTTTCACTATTGTTTTGTGCCCTGAGTACAGTACTGGCTTCTTTTTGTGCGTGCCTGTATTATTTAAGATGCCTCGTTTGCAAGTTGACCTTTAATGGGGGGAAAAAAAAGGATTTATCTGCCAGTATTTTACTTTCCTGCAAGGATGTGTGAAAGATAATATTTTCCCTTCAGTGTTTTCTCATTTTCACGTTTCTGCTGTCTGTACAGCACATGGGTATGAATAATCATCACCAACAGTCACAGGGAGAGCACAGTCAGTTCGCTAGTGTTGGTTATCGATTAGCGACTACACGTCTTCAGAACAAACTTTAAATAAACACTTAAAAGCTGCTTAAGAGGACAGAAAGCTGCTGAACGGGTTTACAGTCACAATGCTGCTAGTTCTTTAGAGTATTAATATATTCACACAGATGGAAGTTTAGTTTTTTCTTAATGCATGGCAGGTTGGGAGACCTTTTTTATTTCAGATGTGACGACTTGAGAGAGAAACCTAAAGCCTTAAGGTCAGTCATACAACCTTGTTCATGTATGCCGGTTATGTCACCATCATGAGTCAGCCTCCATGAGCTCACACTTTATGTTACAGCTGCTTTGATTTATTTTTAACGCAGTTTAAAAGTTGACGGCGCTGAAAAACTCGCCACTCAAAAAGCATGAAATCCTAATCGGCACAACTGCTCACGCATGTCACCGATATTAAAATGGAGTTCAGTCCTTTGCTTTAATTTTTAAGTGTTGTGTGTGGAAATGAGTAGAAAGGGAATTTTGTCACTTATTTTTGTTTGGATATTTTTCAAAGACTTTCACTCATTGTCAAGAAAACATGCATTGTGTTCTCTTTTTAAATTAATTTGTTTTATTTTCCCAGTGCTTTGTGTTTTTCTTTTTAAGTTTTCATTATTTGGCAGTTGATCTTTGTTTTTATGACATGAAAACATGCAGAAATTACAGATAAATTACAAATTTGATTAAAAATAAAAGAGCTGAGCTGCTGCAAATTAGTCAGAGTTGGGGGTCAGGGGTTGATTACTGAAAACAGTACAAATTGTATCCTCTGAGGAATTTCTGGTTGCCATCTGTTGCCCATTAAAGTTATTTGTTTATCAGTATTATTCTATATTTTTTTCTTTTTGTCTGTTACACTCATGCCAAAACCACCACAGCTCATTCTTTTTCATTCCAATACTCAACATTTCTGCCCACACATTAATACAGGAAACCAGTTTGACCTTGTATAACCTTTTGTGGGTCACATAACTGGTGCGTGTATGTGGTATGTGCAAGTGTTTGCATCCATATCTTGGTGAGTATGCGTGTGTATGCAACTGTGCTGTTCCATGTGCTGAACTTATGAGATGGAGTCTGTATTAGCTGCAGTGCAGAGATGCTGCCAGCACATACAGCTTACTGCAGTATGTCTTACATGAGGCTCTTTTTCAGGCCGCTTTGCTAATCATTAACTAAATTAGGCCATAGATCAAAGAATATTTCTTGAAAAGATTAGAGGTTTTATGACCGCAGCAATAAAACAAAGTCCTGCATCTAATGTTGGGCAAGGATGGAGAATCACCATCCCTTAGGCTTTTAAATTCACCTCCCTGTTGTATTTTTTGACACCCAAAGGTCGAGTTTATCTGAGCATTTATGCACATCTGTCAACCCAATGTCGCTGATAAAGCTGCTGGCTCGCCCACCCCCGGACTGCAGCCTCTCGCTGCAGCTTGCTGCACTGAACCTTTCATGAGATGAAATTCTCTGCTTTGAAAGGTCCTCTTCACCAGCCAATAGCTGACAAGCTTACTCTCTGCAGTCACCAATCCTATTCCTGTTGCTAGGGCTATAATAAGTACCCCACTAGCAGCCCAGTACCTATTGCATCCTGTAAAAAATGAAAGCTCAGAGCGCACAGGAGGCATTAGGATTCAGCACCAACCTATCTTCATGCTGGTGCTTCAATGCACTCAGTGCCACACTTTCAGGGACACCGGTGTCACAGTTGTTGGTAAATGCTGCTGACATTATGCATCCCAAAACACTCTGGGGCCTGCTGATGGACGTGTAATTGAATCTCCAGTAGCTACAAATTCAATTTAGTACCACTCATGGCAAATTCTTTCAAATCTGAATAAAACTCAATAGTTTTACATGCATACATATACATATAGTTTTCCATACATATATGTTCATTTAAATTAGTTATTTACATTAGGTATTAAAGGCCCTATGCACGGGAAACATTTGTTTAACTGTGCATCACTTCCACATCCACAACAACTGCTTTGTCATTACAGGAAGTATCATTTCCCTGATGAGTCCAGGATGACGATGCAGTTAGGTATCATCGAGCCATTGTCATGCCATCAAAATGTCTTTTAAATCACTGAATCGTTATCATCAACAGAGGGCCACAATTAGATTTCCTGAGACGTTTCTGGTGATACAAAAGAATGTATACCTTTGATGACGGATTAAAAATAAACTTTGGAAGTCAGGCTTGTAGTGATAGGGGCAGGTTATTTTTGTCCTCTCTGAATTTCACAAGCTCTTTCAAGGTTGTAGAGAAGTAGCTGTCTACACACTTATTTAGATTATGTACGTGACGCATAGAAGAGGAAACTGAAAGTACAGACACTGAATTTAAAGACATTTTATAAATATGCTTATATGTCTTATTTCACCATTCTCATCTCTTTCCAGCAAATTAAAGCGAAAGAGTTAGCCTAGCGCTATCTTAAAATAACTAAAACTCCCTGCACTGCACTCCCAGTGTGTCCAGTACCTTGGATATTTTTAGTACATCCTTGTGGTATAGGATTGTTTGCCCTGCTTGTGCTGTTGGCCATGAAGTTAAAATAATACAATGCTTTTACAAGGTGCTTTACCTTATAAAAGTAGGCACATAAATGCTTTAAACAGGTGATTTTAGCCCCTCTCTAGGTGGTTGCCAGGCAACCTGATGGCATTCTCGTATGTCGTTGTATTGCAAGTTTTGTGGATGTAAATCAAATGTTACTGTCATGAAATGAGAAACAATGCAATTCTTTTGTATGTAACATTTTCAGGTAAATAAATACTCACACACATCATTTTAGCCTGATAATATATATGATTGTTGGGAAGCACTAATGCAGCAAGGTGTTCGCAGGTTGCCTCTGTGGTGGCCATCTTGTTTTCCCTGTAAAGAGGAGGCCGCCTCAGTTGCAGCTCTTTTATAGGCCAGTCTGAATTGAGAAGGTGTGGTCTCTATTGTATTTAAAGCTGGCAGGAAATGCTGTCTGTATGTGCAAGATATTGGCAAGAGACAATAAAGTAATTACTTCGGTTAAGATAGAGTGATGTCTGATGTTTTCCTCACCACACCTCTCTGCGTAACAATGATATAGATAAGAACCTTGGGTGGCCCAAGATTTACCTGTGTGTCAAGTCTGGTTGTTTAATTCCTGATAGGAGTTAGTGGACAAAGAAACAGACAGACAGACAGATTTGGTGTATTATAATAGGAATGCTTGATGGGAACAAGAACAAAACCATTTTTAGACTTAAATGTGTAAAGCAGCAACTTCAGGGACTAACAAACACAGAAGAGACGCAAATGGCAGCTCTTGGCGTAGACCCTTTGAAGCCAGCTTTAAAACAGACTCAGTCCACACAGACACTCGTGTTAAAATTCCAAATTAACCAGCACTAAATTGCATGTTGGTGATGAGCATTTTTTTTTTTACCTTATCCATTTGAATATTAATTAAGGCTTAAAGTTAGGGATGTTGACCCTTTTGATTGACAGGTGTGCTGGCACAGGCTGCTGTAGCCAGTCACTGATTGGTAAGGGTTGCTCTGATAATTCCAGCAATCTAACAGGACAAGAAAAGTCAGGAAATTTGTGAAGCTGTGTTTTTTATTTTTTATTGTTGTTGTTTTTTAATCAGATTTGACTGGTGATTCAGGTTTTTATGTCTGTATATAAATACTGAAACTTAAGTTAATTTAAAAGATAACCTGCTAAACGTGTACCTGGAGGCTGCCAAGTGCAAACACATGCACAGAAGGATTTTTCTAATAATCGTGACTTTTATATTTTTAGTTACTAATGCAATTAAAATATGAATGGGATTAATTGGCAGGTTTTCTTGTTGACAGGAAACTCCAGTCTGTCTTAGCTCAGGTAAGGTTTTACACTACTTTTCTTAAACATCAAGAAAACACCAGTTTCTCAAAATCTAAAATTTTGGCTTTTGATACCTTATGCAAGACTTACGGCCTTGAGAAACAAGACTTTTTTCCAATACTTGCAATTCCATGACTATATTGGCAAAAGAATAAACAGCTGTGTCCCTGGAGACTTCTTGATTGTTAACATCTTCATTGACGCTTATGACTCCGGGAGTAACAAAGCCCTGATAAGTAAACTGTACAAATGTATGACTAAGCTCAAAAGGGACTCGACAATTTACATAAAACAGAAATGGGAAAAAGAAATGGGCATTGAGATTACAGAAGATGGGTGGACACGGATTTGGGAAACACAGTTTACCACAACTAACTCCAACATGTGGCGGGACTTTTGTTGGAAGAACATTATACGCTTTTTCATAAGACCTAAACAAAAGTCTAAATTCAGTGCTACACCTGCGCTTTGTTGGAGAAATTGTGGGGAAGTCATGGCAGATCATGGACACATATTCTGGTCCTGCCCATCCATATGACCCTTCTAGACGGAAGTTGCAAAAATAATCACAAAGGTACTGGGATTCAATGTGACATGTACATTCGTATCATTGTATCTGGGATATTTTGCAGAAGATTTAGTTACAGACGATGTTTATCTCCTGAGAATTTTCTTGGCATCTGCGAAAAAGGCTATAACAAAACGCTGGCTTTGTAAAGACCCTCCCACTATAATACTTTTTACCTGGAAGACATCAAATTGATGGAATGTATGACTTTCACCCTGCGACTCCAGGGAGACTTGGGAAGGAGACGTTGGAGAAAATGGCTGGGCTTTACAAATTGTGGCAGCACTCTTTAATGCATAGAACTTGCAATACCAAAGTATTGATGTATGTGTGGATGTACAGCTGTATACAAGGGCATATATTGTCTTCCCATGACCTCATAATATTTTGTCTTTTTTGTTTTTTTCTGCATAAAAATGTTCCTAAATAAATAAAAAGTATAAAAAAAAAAGAAAAAGAAAAAAGAAAACACCAGTTTCTAGCCATGCTTGCACAAATGGCATTGTTATTTCATCCACAATTTTGAATGAATGAATATTGGATGGTTTACCATTACATTGGTGCATTTGGTTATTCTTGCTCCCAAGAGGATGAGACATATTTGGTTTGCTGTGCTCTGAATTAGCAAATTATGAAGGCAATTTATACCATCTACCAAATCCTAATCTAACATATTAAACATGGTTAGAAAAAAAAAGAAAGAAAATGTCTGCTAAACAGTAGAGTATTAGCACTTTCACATGCTTCCTTGTAGATGTTAGGAAAACAGAGCTATTGTATTAACATTGTATTATTTGAGGCCTCACATCTGTCAGTGACTTTAGTCAAAAGGTCATCACAAAGTCTAAGCTTGGTTGCAGTCTATTGATTTCCTTTCACAGGGCTGCACTCTACACTGAGTGCAGCATTTTCTGCTGTCTGCAAATTTCTGCACTAAAAGGCAGTTAACCTCCTGTAGTCCATGCTTCTCACAGTCATTGTTGACCCATTCATTCATCATCAGCCAAACCCCAAAGCTTTCATGGCTCATTTGAGGACTGTGGGACAGACGTGGCAGCTCTGTGAACCAGCAGCAGCAGCACCATGCTAAAAAATAGCACATCACAAATGTAATTAAAACTTAAGACATTCTCTAAAAGAATAGGGAAAGACTAAGGGTTAAGTGAGACTGAAAGACCATAGCTGAAACCTCTCAGCCCAACACCAATAAATAAAACCTTAGATTAATGCTGAATTGAATCACTTTCCTCCAGCAGCAATGCCAGACACAGTAAGAATATATTTCTGAGCAGTTCACTGCACAGACATGTCAGATTTTGAAAAGTTTATGATCCAGCTCAACGTGATCTGCATCTCAAAAGATGCAAAGAAGATAATAGCTGTACAGCTCCAGAAATACCAACCCATTAGAGGTAGAAAAGGAGGGAGAAAAGAGAGATAGTGAGAAAGAGGGGACTGATGTAGAAGCAGAGAACAGAGACAGATCTATAAATAGGCCTCCCTGCAGCCTGTGAATAGACAGTGAGTAGACCAGAGACATCAGTGTGACAGCCCCTCCGCTGTAGAGACTATCTGCCTCTGTTTTAGTGGTAAGAGTTCATATCCGTGGTTAAAACACTCTGATTCATCAGTTTTACCCCCAACCGAGCAAACTAGAAAACAGCTTGGAAATAACACAGACTATACAAACAATCAGCTCTGATCTGTTTTCTTGAAGTTCATTCCATTGTGCTATTATGTTTTCTGGTGTCATTAAGTTATGATAAGTCACAGAAAGCTACAGACTCTTTTGGGCACAGAGACAGCTGTTATGCATGGCTGCTGCAAAATAAATTATTCAGGCTAACATTTAGACTTTGTATTATTTATCAAAAAGTGCCACAGTGTTCAGCTGAAGGCTTTACGCGACTATTTTAGGGAGCACTCGTCCCCAAACAGTCCGAGATACATTGCACCTCTCCATCTGGCTGCAGAACACAGCGCTCTGCTGTCTGGAGTTTTTAAAAAATTATTTGGTTACAGATGCTTTCCTGCAATTTCTTTTAATACTAAGGCATTATTTCAACCTGCAGAGTATAGCATTATCAACAAAAGTTTGTAAAATTAATCCAGTCCATTTGCTGTCTGCATGTTTGGTTAGGGGCTTAAATTTCAGGAACATTACAGCCATTAACATAACTATTCGCTCAGACTTCCTTATTTAAGCTTTACATTTTATTCTCTTCAACTGCAAAGGGTAGAGTTATAATTTCAATGGATAGTTTTCCCATTTGGACTTTCTCAGGGTGGTGAAATGGTGTGCTGGCACTATGGCAAAAATAATACGGTCCTGCTGATGGAGGAGATGAAGAAGGCTCCTCTAAGCGATTGGAATCAAAAGCAAAACAATGAGGGGCTTTAAGGAGCATCTACACATGAAGCAATTCACTTGCGCATGATGCTTTGTTACTAGTGGATATTCCAGGCTACTGTTGCCTAAGTAACCTCTAATGTATTTACCATTTTGTGAATGGTATCTTTTGCTTTCAGTAGTAGCTGATTCAATTACCTCAAAGTTAAGTAAGGTTTAACTTTGGTTGATCCCACTAAATATCATTGACTTTCTATGGACTCTGGTTGCCACGTCAGTGCTAGTTGATTCCTGTGTGATTGCCCTTTTTGGGACTTGGGAAGATATTCAGTTTGCATTATCTTAAATAGGTCGATCAGTGTTGTGAAACAGAAAGCAATCTGGTCTTTGTGAAAGCAGTGCTGGTGTCTGTTGCCACCTAATGATTTATCCATTGTTTGTTAGCAGAAATACAAATTTATGGGAAGTTAAAATAAAATTTTCACTTCCAATAAAAGCTGTTAAAATTCATTACATGGACAAAAATAATGGACCACCTACACCTATAGGAGCTGCTCAGCCAATGAAACAGACCTGGTGCACAACATTTCCTTTGAACTCTCTGTGCATCCATGTGTTAAGTCTGGTTTAAAAGACGTTTCTGGGTCCAAATGGTCCCAGTGATTTGCCTCAAGTTGGCATTAAAGGAACAGCTTTTAGCTTTTGGCATTTTAGAGCCAGTTTACAGCCACAAGCTTGATCAGCACTTAGCGATTGAATCGTGGCAAAGTAAAAGAGCCTTCAAGTCAGCTCAGGATTCAAAGAAGTGACTGATGGAACTACACAGGTATCATTTCTTTTCTAATTTTTATTTATAGTTGTAGAAACAAATTCAACTTTAATTTTGACGAGTCACCTGTTAATGAGGCTCAAAATAACCTTTATAAAACTGTAGTTATCACAAATTCTTGAGGTGAATTGAATT
>NW_024583111.1:137499-141248 GCF_018398535.1 Haplochromis burtoni | reverse complement strand
TTAGCTGATCTAAATAAAAGCAAGCAATTTAACAGCCAGATCAGCCCAGAAGCTTGGATGAATAAACCAATGTTATCCAAGACAGGAGATATTTGGCTAACAGCTTATGTCATTGTAATGTTGTTAGTAACTACAAAATATAGATCAGTGCTTTGTGGGGGCTGTTTTGTGGACTACTGCCACTGAAAAATGCATGCTAAGTTAATGTTGCATGTCTGGCCGAGGAACAAAAGAGATCCCTCCCTTCTTATTCTCAAGAGTTTGACTTCCTGGTTAATTAAAAGTTGAGCATTGCTCACTGCCACCCTGCAGAGGAGAGAAAAGACTGAAGGCACAAATGGCTGGCAACATTTCATAAAATCTTTTGACTTCTGCATGCTTTTATTATGTAACTTAGATTGTTTGTTTTTTGTTGTTGTTGTTGTTGTTTTTAAAATATCTGTTTCTGATGTGTCTGCTTATTAGAACAGGTTCTACTCAGCACTGCTTTATTACAATCAGCTCTCCAGGTGCCAAATATTTGGTGCCAAATTTGGCCCACAAACACTGTAAGGTATAATTATACCTTACAGTGTTTGTGGGTCTGTCTGGTGTCTGAGCCAGTGAGTCAGTATGTATGTGGGCTCAGGGGATTCCCCTCGGTGTAGAGAAGTAGAAGAAAACCCCCTCCTTCACGGTGCAGCCTCAAGGGGATGTACAGTTCCACTGACAGCAGGGCAGTGGGGTCAGTTGTGGTGAATAAAAGGCAGAGAGGGTGACGTGGAGCTCCCTGGGTCTAAAGGGGTGAAACATAGCATGGCGATAGGAATGGGAGATTAACGGGGAGAGGGGGCTGAAATGCAGCTGGCTCTGAGTGTGGAAACTAAAGGGAGTGTGGGTGTGGAAGTAGACACTGAAGCAAAGTTTCCCCTGACCAGAAATGAAACAATGACTGTACAGTTACAACCCAAAATACTGGCTCCATTACACTCTGAAACAGACAGAATAGAATAGAATAGAATAGAATAGAATAGAATAGAATAGAATAGAATAGAAAAACAGATTACATACATTATTTCTCAGCAGTGGGAGCTGAGGAAGATGAGCAGTCATACAGTGAAGTTACTACTCTGTATGAAAGCAGTATTGTGCTGTTGCATGGCAACAGTTTCCACAGAAATCTTTGCTCAGAAACACTCCTCTTTGGTCTTCACATAACTGCAGCGAGCAGAAAAATGGGCTGACTGCAGGAATACAAATGAACCATTTTAGCTTGCAGGGGCTAAAGAGTTGTTTTTACAGGGAAGCTAAAGCAGAAGATGTAACCTGGAGTCTAGCCTTCTGTTGTATTTCACATCCCAACCATTTCTGTATCATGACTGCACTGTATTAGTGGATACAGTCCACATTGGACATAGGACAAAATGTGCAGTTAGGATAATAGGACAAAATGTGCAGTTTCTACAATGAAGGCAATAATTAAAGAAATGAAACGTTCTTTCTAGACTAAAGGCCCTTCGTTATAAACTTACATAACAGACAGAGAATTTGTAAAGCATTAATTTTATGCCTTGTATACTGACCTGACATTAAGATATACAGTTGTGGTCAGAAGTTTGCACACACTCATAATGAGGATGAATGTTATGGTGATTTGGGGGTTTTACTGATGTCTTGAAACTGTTCTTTTACAGAGTGGAATGACTGTACAGCATTCATCTTTAGTGA
The DNA here is from genome assembly GCF_018398535.1 of Haplochromis burtoni. NCBI lineage: Eukaryota > Metazoa > Chordata > Actinopteri > Cichliformes > Cichlidae > Haplochromis > Haplochromis burtoni. Next base: position 139,541 of record NW_024583111.1, on the reverse strand, counting down.
GTTTAAAAAACATGATTTTGGCACACAGGTTTTATTTTCTCTTAGCCATGCTGGATCAAAAGTATATATATAGCCTCAAATATATGCATAAACTCACTGAAATCTTTTATTCAATGGAGATGAAGGTTCTACAGTGTGAAGTCAAGACCTGTTAACTTCTCATTAGTGATCCTGATTAACCGCAACTAGTAGCTTGTCATCGCCAGCAAAAAAGGATTTGTTCGACAGCACTCACTGGATTGACCGATACTCAGCACAATGTGAAAGTCCGAGGGAGATTTAAGGAAAAGTGTTGTAGGCCTCTGAACCCTTACTAAATAACCGAAGATCCCATCATCAGTTCAGACAACCGTATAAAAGTACAAGTTATTTGGATCTGTCACCACTTTGCTAAGATCTAGAAGAAGAGCCAATCTGTCACCCTCAGGTGAGAGGAAATTGGTTAGAAACAACCCAGGAACCACCAAGACTCAAGCATGCCATGAACTGGAAACTGCTGTAGCACCACAGTGCTACCTCTCTGCTCCAAAAATCAAAACCTTGAAGCTCGAGTGGAAATTACAGTAAGGGTTCTCAAGTAAGGGTTGCTAGCATTTAGGAAGACTGTTCTTGGTCTGCATTATGATTTTAGATTTAGCTATTGTTTGTTAATATATTAGGAAACCTTAGTTTCAAAGATGTTTAATCATAACTGGAGATGCAATTAAATGGTTTGTTGTTCTACCATCCATACTATTAGTGTGTTTAAGATCACTGTCCCGCTGAAGAATGAATCTGCTGCCAATCAGATGGTTTTTTAGATAGTATTGCATGGTGGATCAAAATCAGATACTTTTCCGTGTTCATAACTCCATCAGTTTTGACAAGATCTCTAACACCACTGACTGAAATGCAGCTCCAATCCATGACAGAGCCTCCACCGGGTTTTACACCTGGCTGTAAACACACGCACTGTTGTATTTTATCCTGACCTCCTCCGTACTGATGACAGTGTAAATCAGAAATTAAAAATTTGGATTTTCCAAGACATCTTGTCTCTGACTTTTATTGCAGTTCTTGTATAATTTGGTGTGCCTTCTTTGTTAAGACTGGCTTGTCTCTTATGGAAATTTTCCTACTCCACTTCTATCAAAGTTTGGATATAATATTCTCAACACTAAGCATTCCTGGGAGGGGCTTAGCTTTGCTGCCAACTTGGCACTTACTGCTAACAGTGGTTTTTGAAAGATCCTGTAGTCAGTGATCACTCTCTATCGTGTGTTTAGGGAGTCACTGTCACATGAAAAAAAGTTTCCACAGGACTTTATGCAATCCTGTGTAAAACAAAGTACACCAATGATTCAGTAGGTTGTAGAACCACCTTTAGCAGTGATATCTTGAAGTAATCAGTTTCTGTATGACTTTATCAGTCTCTGTGCATTGTGCAATATGGCCAAACACTTTGGCCTTATCTGTCCAAAGGACATTGTTCCAGAAGTCTTGTGGTTTGTTCAAATGCAGCTTTGCAAATCTCAGGTATGCTTCCATGTTGTTTTCATAGAGAAGCCATACTTCCTCAGTCTGTTTTCTAATTGCAGTTTTATGAACTTTAACATTTAACTTGCTAACTGAGCACCGTAGAGTCTAAGTTTGGATAGTAATAGTTTCTCTGAGTATTGCACAGTCTGAGCTGGAATACCCACATCTTTGAAGATTGTGGGATTGTGTAACACACCTGAATTCTCCAGACCAGCAAACTGACAACATTTCTGCTTTTTTAGAGGTGCTCACTTGCTGAAGACTAATTAATCGAGTGGATTTGATTTTTAGCACCTGGTTGCTACTTACCCTCCTAATACCTCTCGTAGCTGTAAGGATTTCTTTTAACACAGGGTGCTGTGCAGATTCTCTCGTTTACATGGCTGTATATGTTGAGTGCTATACAGGGAGTGCAGAATTATTAGGCAAACGAGTATTTTGTCCACATCATCCTCTTCATGCATGTTGTCTTACTCCAAGCTGTATAGGCTCGAAAGCCTACTACCAATTAAGCATATTAGGTG
>NW_024583111.1:90664-136824 GCF_018398535.1 Haplochromis burtoni | reverse complement strand
GTCCCATTACTGTCAAAGGTATTTTCTCAGTTTAGCTATGAGCTCACATACAGGGAGTGCAGAATTATTAGGCAAGTTGTATTTTTGAGGAATAATTTTATTATTGAACAACAACCATGTTCTCAATGAACCCAAAAAACTCATTAATATCAAAGCTGAATGTTTTTGGAAGTAGTTTTTAGTTTGTTTTTAGTTTTAGCTATTTTAGGGGGATATCTGTGTGTGCAGGTGACTATTACTGTGCATAATTATTAGGCAACTTAACAAAAACAAATATATACCCATTTCAATTATTTATTTTTACCAGTGAAACCAATATAACATCTCCACATTCACAAATATACATTTCTGACATTCAAAAACAAAACAAAAACAAATCAGCGACCAATATAGCCACCTTTCTTTGCAAGGACACTCAAAAGCCTGCCATCCATGGATTCTGTCAGTGTTTTGATCTGTTCACCATCAACATTGCGTGCAGCAGCAACCACAGCCTCCCAGACACTGTTCAGAGAGGTGTACTGTTTTCCCTCCTTGTAAATCTACATTATCTCTCTTCACTCTCTCTGTGCCATAATTTATATCACTGCTATTGCATTTTTAAAATGTAACAGATTAGTGTCAGCTAAAAATATATAAAGACTACCATACATTTTTATGAGTAACAGGTGATAACAAGGAGTATAAATTGTCATCAAGTGAGCAAAAAGATTAACACGATTAATCGGGCCAGTCTTTCTTTTGGTTACAAACTGAGATTCAGCTGTTTTTTGTTATGTAATATTAAAACAGAGTTACTAAGATTCTGGAGCATTAAAGTATTTTTATTAATTGAAAGAAAAGGGGGTTAATTAGCTTTAGCTGTTCACGCTCTGGTGACAATTTCTCTCTATTATTCTTTAAGATTTAACTCTTATTTATAATGTTGTACTTTAAACTGTGCCACTTTTTTTCTGCAAGTCAGGAAATAGAATAATCCAGTTGAAATCAAGCCTATTTAATGGACAATGACAAACTCATCCTGATATTTAATTTTATTATTCCTGTTTTGAAAATGGAACTGTTAATTAGATTTGACACTCATGGCATTATATCACTGTCTGATTTAACTTTTCCTTTGTCTGACTCAAAATAATTGGTGAACATGAATGGGGTTTTATTGAGAAACACGTACAGGAACATCTTTTTTATTTGAAATAAAATATGTTAAAAGATTATCAATAGCTGTGATGTTCATCCTGTGAAACATGGGTGCTAAATCAGGTATTCTACCACAGCAGTGTAGAGGGAGAATAGAGAGATGCGAAGAGTATGTTTTGTCTGATTAACATGGTCAGACAGATGAAGATGAGAGAGACAGATGACTTCATAATCTATTGAAAGAGCCAATGTAACATCTTATCATGTAGTTAGAAGCAAGCAACAACTCATCAAACCCGAGCTCTACACCTTTATCTGGAGCTCCTTTGACAATGTGAGCTCTGTGTTCGAGCTTCTCCACCGCAATCACATGGTACCAGCTCATATCTCTTTTATTGGTCTTTACCTTTTCCTTTTTTTTTTACTCTCTACTTGTTGCCTTTGTATCTTTTCCATATTCTGCTGTTCAGACTATGAGAGATATTGTTCCACCTACTACACGCAACCCCAGAAAAACCTTCAGCCCACCTGTACTACGGTGAAGCCTGCCTCTCTAAATCCAGCTCAGTGCGATAAACTTGAAATCTGTGCTGATCAGGGCGTTGTGCTGTTACTGTGAAGCTGTGATGGTGATTGGCAGTGGCACTCTTGCTCAGGGATTTTAAATTTTGCAGCATCACGCCTCGTCCTCACTACTGAAACATCTATTTTTGCTGCACAAGAAGAGAGGAGGGTTGTGATATAATACACTCCGGATAAAACATCTTAACAGTGGCAAATAAACGTGATTGATCATTTAAGAAAAAAATGATTCTCCCTATATTTTTCAGCTTAAGGATATATATATATATATATATATGTGTGTGTGTGTATATATATATACACATATATGCTTAAGGGTCCTTCAGCAGGGCAGGTTGTTGAGTTTGAGTTTGTATAATTGCTGCATAATGCTTCCCTCTACTGGTCAAAAGCATGAAGAACAGCCGATATACAGAATCATTAGAAATAGTGGTAATGAAGAAGTGTGCATTCATGCGTGCACAGCTGTAGCAGCCACTGATAGTTTAATGCTGTCAACCTAGAAACATTCAAATAAAAGTCATTATGAAATAATAGGTTTTCTCAAGGCTGCCATCTAGTGTTTAATAGTCAACGCAACAAAACTAAGCGTGACAGAAGAAACGTGATTCAGTCATTGTTTCAATAGTTTATATTTTGTTATCTTCAACAGCTGTAGGAAAATGTAAAAATATCTTCATCTTCATGGAGTATATTTACTTTTTTAAGCCCGGATGGAAGATAATATCATCTTTTTCTGTATTTTCATGCACTACAAATCTTTACTTGAATATTCAGTAAATTTACAAAATGACCACAATTTTCTCCTCTAATGTCAAAAGCAACAACGAACAAAAGAATTAAGAGAAAAAGACACAAATAAATGTACAAAAACATACTTTCTGTGTTTTAAATCCATGTGAGCCAGATTAATCAGCACTCTCTGTAAAAGCTTCATCTTCATACAAGTCCTCCAACTCTCCTTCTCTGCTTCCCTCTCTGCTGACTTTCCTGCAGGCGACAAATGCTCAGTCATGTCGTTGAAGGTGCAGCACTATGTGAGATTGCATGTGAGGAAGAGGAGGGAGGAGGGGTCACACTAGACTACAAATGTTATGGCGTACTCGTCCTTCACAGCAAAGCTTATCACTTGCCCCCCAACATCAACCTCAATAGGACGCAAGAGGGAGGAAAAGCCAACACAAAGCAGTTGTCAACAACGCCATGTGTCCTTTTATTTTTGGTACAGCTCGTTGCTGAGAGATTTGTGTTGTCTTGTTCCTCCTAAATCCTCTTAAGGTTGAACAAACAACCGATGAGCTCCACTAAGTATGAAGCATCTGAGCTCAGCCTAAATGCTTAAAAATTTACCTCAAGGAAGGATGAAGGTGAGACGAAGACCCCAGTAAGCCCCAAGAACCACTGTAAGAAGGAGATGTGACGTAAGAGGCCAGGATTTAAAGTTTGTAATGCAGTTTATGACAAACACAAATTTTACTTTAGAAACGCAGCAGTTGGTTGTGGACAGAAATTTTGGGGAAAATTGCTTTTTGCTTGAGAGTTAGATCAAAAATGTGATGACAGCTAAATGTCTGTTTAGATTTATGAATGTGAAGCTACAGCCTGATACTGGCTTAGCATAAATACAAGAGAAGTGCAGGAACTGCTGATCTTAATTGTAGCCTTAATCTTTAACAACTCTTTCAATCTGTACAAAAGAGCGTGTTGTGGATTTTGGGTGTGTTATGTGTAGAATGAAAGTCATTCATTTGCAAAGTTTTGTTTTTACATTTCAGTTTTTACATGTATTGTGTTACTGTGTAAGATTGTGAGGTGCTGTTATCCAGATTTTGAGTGATGGTAGCTGTTTTTGCTGCTGGCTAGTGCTTCATATTTTACTGATAGACATGTTCTCTGCAGAAAAAGATCAGTGAGTTCAATTCATTAATTTTGTGGTTATACGTAAATAAGATGAATAAGATCACTTTTTTGAGCTATTTTTGCCCACCAGGTTTTTTTTCCAATGACTGAAAAACTTGAGCGTACAAGCAGTCAAAATAAAATCAAGCAATGGACTAAGAAACAGAATAAATCTACTTCTGTGATCGTCCATTAATAATATATTATTGTTATATATTATTGTAATTTGTGCTGGAATTTTTTAAAAAATGTCTAACCCCCCCCCATTTGTTAGTATTATACTATGATAATGCGTTGGAAGATGAACCTGGCTCAAGCTAAACATGAAGTTAATTCTGACCTGGATCAAAGTGCCGCACTACGTCATCCCTCCAAGAAGATCAATCTAAAAAGTTTTGATCTTCTTTAAGCTGGCTGGAGCACCAATCAATACCTTTCAGAGTGTGGAATATTTCTGCCTTTAATTTGATTTAAAAAGCGTTGCAATTATTAGCTCAAATGATCAGAAGATTTCAGCATTTACTCATCACATGTGTCAGATGGGCTTCACATATTTTGCTGAGTGGGAGACTGCAGCTCTGTGCTGTAGTACTGCTGGTAGCTGGGTAAGTGTGGAGGAGGATGTAGCTTCTCATCTCTTCTCATGGAGGTGTAATTAGCTGTGCCCCCCACAGACCGTTAATGGAAAACAAAAGCAGCGCAGCCACTACCGCTGCCACCGGGGGCTCCCACTTAGCTTATCAGGAGAGGACAAATGCTTTTATCTGCCTGCTGCTCGTTTAAGGACACAACAAATACAGTGTAAGAGCTACTCGGTATTTGAAGATTAATGCTCTTGATATGCTGGAACTGTAGATCTCCTATGTGTAATATGGGAAAGAGACTCTACATATGAACTGATCTATTTTTATCCAAGCATCTGCTCGCTGCTTTGCTTTGTTAGAGGCCTAATCGCAGAGCTGGCAGTCTGGCAGAGCGGCGCAGGCAGGATTTGCAGAGTAGGCTACTTACGTAAGAAGACCTCCAGGGGCAGACATGGACCTCTCCGCCCGTCTGCCCTGACACTCAAAGGGATTACTGAAAGACCGCTTCCTCAGCATGGACTTCACAAGAATCTGAGGGACATCAGAGAAAGTATCAGTGAATTCCCATTTGATTTACATTTTTGGTAAACTGTTGAGCTGCAAATCTTAGTTTTTAATTCTATTATATAATGTAAAAATAATTTTAAAAAATTATCCCAATTACAGCAATTCTTATTGTTAAGCATGCAATATGTCTTCTAATGCATGCTTCTGGAGGCAGGAGGTCTGAGCACTTCAAAATCATAATAACCCACTGATTTTTTTAACCATTTTACCGTTACTTTTGTGTGCTTTCTCTCTTTTCTCTTGTGTGGTTTTGAAGCATAAAGGACTGAAGTAATTCAGTTGTACTACCAGATGAACATTTAAGACATGCAGATGAGATGTTTTTGTTTCTTTTCATTGTTGTTGTTGTTGTGTTATTTTAACACATTCAAATTTAAAGCCACACAATACAGTATTTTTTTTTAAATCAGCAGCCAGCTGCAGGTACTGTGGTCTTTGCATGATCAATCAGATGTGTGCGACTCACCACCGTGGAGAGGCTGGGGATGAGTTTAATGCTGTTCTGCACCTCCTCCTCAGTGACCTCAACAACCGTGCAGTGCTCCTCCTCCAGAGGGAGAGGATTTGCACCGTTCTCTGTCACCCACGGATGGAGCTGTATCCGGACCACATATGTTCATTATAATTGATGTTATTTCTGTGATTCTAGGATGTAGATGTGATAGATTTTCCTTCTCACCTTAATTTCTGGGATGGTGATTCTTGTTTCAGGGTTTTTATCCAGCATCCTTTCAATGAGCTCCTTCAGTTCATTACTTATTAATGGCCTGTCAAAATAAAAGAGTCAGAAAAATAAGTGGATAGGAATTAAACACATTTAGGTATGTTAACATGTGACATGAAGCTACTGATGAATAATATTATATTATACAATAATATTAAATATCAAATCATTATAGACTGAATGTCAGTAAGTTCCAAAATGCTAAACAAGTGAGCACAAGTTTATAAAATATTTAAAGCGCCGATGAAAAAAACAGCTAGCTGACAGAAGATAAATGAATTAAAGTAAAAACACAAATTACTGACTCCTTACCTTTAACTAGATTTGATAAAACACTTATGAATAAAGAAAATAACAAATTATAGTCAAATAAATGATCAGAAACCAAAAGCAAATTGATTTGTTCCCATTTCTTGCCTGATTTCAGGAGAAATCTATTCAATGAATCTATAAGAAACTACGATTTTAACCCATACTGGTCCTACCATATTTTAGTCTTATGTATCTACATAGAACATTTACACAAACCTTGAAAGTCAAAATCTGAGATTGTCTACTGAACAATCCTACAGTTTGCTTACGTCTCTGGAAACTCCACAGGTTTGTTCTTTATCTTGTTGTGTAGAGAAACTATGTATTCATCATAAAAAGGACACTAAAGCAGGAAAAATAGAAGAAAAGGGATTCAAATGTTAAACGGCTGATGTAAAAGTGTATTAATCTACAAGCATCATGCTGCAAACATGCTTACCATCCCAAAGACGAAGCAGTACAGTGTGACTCCCATCGCCCACACGTCTAATGCCTGGCAAATAAACACAAATGATCACAGTGACACCACTGAAAGGCTCTCAGCTGGTTCGCTAAGCATCACTTCTTGATACTTTCTCTCAACTGACACAGCCTGATATGTAAAATCAAAGCATAGTTAAATCACTGATGACCAATAGGGAAAAGATTGTCTCACTTTTCCACTGAAGCTCTGCTCGTGTTCGGTCATCATCTCCGGAGCCATGAAGGCCGGCGTCCCCGCTGTGCTTGACAGAAGGGCGTCTGTCCCCTCAAACTCTTTGCTCACACCAAAGTCTGCTATCTTGACGTGGCCATCATCTCCCAACAGCAGATTAGATGGTTTAATGTCCCTGTGAATAATCCTTTGGTAGTGTACTGCACAAAAAAATATAGATTTAACATTAATTTACATTACATTTACATTTTTCCTGTTAAGTTTATTATTTATGTACAGTTTTATATTCTAAAGTTAAAAAACAGCTTAAAATTAACCTTTGAATATTTTCTCAAATATTTTTCTTTTAAAGTCAAATATTATCCAACAGCTTATCTGACCCAGATCACAGGGGCAGCTGTCAAAGCAGAAACACCAGACCTCACTGCCCCAAAGACATCCTCCAGCTTTTCCAGCAGGATACTGAATCATTCCCAAGCTACTGAAGAGACATAATTGAGGACATCCTCCTCTCCAGGGTGTCTTCCTGGATCTGAGACAGATCCTGACTGCTTTTGGTCTCCACACACCTCAGCTTGATATTGTAAAAGCTCATGATGAACATATTTGCAGTTAGTAAAATCAACTTAGTTAAGTTGCTAATCGTTTTGAAATGTGTAGCTGTGACAGGAACGATCATTTGGGCTTAATTTCATATGGAAACAAATTGTAGACACAGATATTCACCCATTCCTGCCTTGAGGCTTATGAGTGAAGTGGATGCAACTGAACAGATATGTAAAATCAGATAAAAATGTGTCAGAAAGTCTGTGTACTTACAGTACTCTATTCCAAGGACAACGTCTCTGAAGTAAAAGCGAGCCTGCTGCTCCGTTAGAGGGTTGTCAGTAGGCACCTCCATCACCGGTCTGACCAACATGAGAGGTGCACAAAAGCAGAAACGTACATTAAATAGTCATGCTGTATCTAATCATCATGGTGGCATCCCCAACTCAATAAAATCCCAATTCAGAGCTCAATAGAATACATGAAAGCACAACAACATACCCTTTTGTCACCAATTCGAAGGCTTGAAGACAGATTAAAATGAGATTTTAATGACTTCTTGCCTTCTTATTGAAAACAATATTGAGGCAAAATAGATTCATAAATTATAATAAATATAAATTATTGCCTACCCATGTGAAGTCCATCTTCATCAGGATCATCCAGCACCTGGAAGACACAGTAACTGATGTTTATAATATTATTATTATTATTATTATTATTATTATTATTATTATTATTATTATTATTATTATTATTGTTGTTGTTGTTGTTGTTGTTGTTATTATTATTATTATCATCATCATCATCATCATTATTAAAATAATAAGTCTTTGGCTCCTTTCCCATTGCTAGTGGAGAAAGTTTAGTCTTTTTCTAGTCTATCATTCTGTCCACCACAAGCACATTTTAGGCACAAGGAAGCAGCACAAAGGCCAGTGACACAGTTACAGTGTTTGTTTGTTTTTAAACATCTTTTACAAAGACTGACTCAAACAGGGATAGAAGAAATAGATGGTTTTGGTTTTCTACATTAATATAACCAGGAAGTGTAAATTATCAGATTAATTATGGGATGACATAGGCACAGTTAATCTGGCATGTTTTTCATTGGCAAGAGCAACCAGTGCTCAGGCACAGGGTGAACATGCAAACTCCACACAGAAGAGCGGTCAGTACTCGGGTTTGAACCCACTGCTGTGAGGCAATAGTGCTGCCCTCACCTGGTAACTAACCTCTGTTAAATCTACACTGTAGGTACGTTTTAACCCCAAGACGCTCTAAAATCTTAAAATGTAACCTGACGTCCAGCGCTCTGAAAATGTACCTACACCTCTCATTGATTCAGGCTGAATTGGCCTATTTTTTACTCCTCCTGTGCATTTCCAGCCTCAGTTTTTGAGTGTATCAGTAAGAAAATAACAACATTACCTCAGCATAATATGTCCACAATTCTTGAAGGGAGATTTTGAAAAACGATTGACGTGAATGTGAGGGAATGTTCAAAGATGTGGAAAAACCTGAGCAATAGATATGTTTTCCTCCAGAGAAAAAAAAACACACACAAAAAAACCCTGACCTACCAGGGAAATACATCAGAGGGTTTTTTTTATTTGTTTCTATTGTGGCTGGCACCACATAAAATACTGGGCCGTGACCACAATGTAATTAACACTACACACAGGGATGCATGCTGGCAACCGCGTCAACCACATACATAGGTTACGTCATAAGCTCTACGAAGATTCACTGCCGAAGTCTAAATCAGCCGTGAGATGTTTCCATCACTGCAGACTGGGGTTGGACCTTACACCAGTCACTAATGCAGAATCATTTCACCCAGCAATGTGTATGGTACCGAACTGAAGACAAAAACCAGATGTGAGCAGATTCTTTTTAGTTCATTGCTGGAGGTTTGAAGCTGCCAACAGCAGGGACAACTTTAGAAGTTGCTCGTTATGTTTTCTAGAAAGAATAAATATCAGTGATTACTACAGAGTGAATCCACTGGGAGAATTCAAGACAAAAGCCTGATATTTGTCACTATACATTAGTGTGTACGTTTTCCATTGCGAAGGGGCTTAAACCACCCACCAACACTATCTAATATCTGCCTTTTTCCTGGATCAAATAACAGCTCATGATACGAAGCATGTTGAAGACGTCACTTCTGTGGGGAATCACTCTGTGACTCTGTATAAGCCACCATTTCCCTGCATCTCTGCTTGAACCTTAATCCAACATATTATCCAATCACCATGATATTGTCCCTGCCTCCAAGTTGCATTCCGCTCTGTATTAAAAGCAGAAAAAGACTTTTCTATTATAAAGTGTTCATTGCATTCAATATCGTGCATACTTCAGCACAACTTTCATTCAAAGCTGAAATGTTTGCTGTGTTTATTTGTGTTGTTCTAAGCTTCCAATGAGATTGTAAGACTGAGTCCTCGTACCAACCTCGATCAGTTTGACAACATTATGATGGTCCAGTTTCTTCAGGATGGCGATCTCCTTGTACACGCTCTCCAGAGGCAAGGCGGCTTTAGGGAACGGATCCTGCTGTGACTTTGACCCTGAGGTTGGCAGGCGGCCTGGAATGTATACACATACATACACACACATAACCACTAAAACCACAGCAAAAATGCCAAAAGGGAATTAATACTTATGACTAAGAATACTTTTGCACTCACGCAAAAATCCACACTGCCTCATCAGCTTCTTCTTTGAAACTACTTTCATTGCCTAAATGAATTAAATAAAGCAAATTGTGGTAATAAAGGCAAACTGACATGTAAATACTTCAGTATAGTTTAATCTTTTGACTTACATAGTGCTCTTCTGAATCTTCATTATAAGCCAATTTCACTACTCCATACGAACCCTGGAGTGAAACACCAAAGGTAAAAAGGTTCATAAATCGCATTCCCTCACTTCTGTATTACCAGAGTATATGCTATATCATGATTTTAATTTACCTTTCCAATCTCTTCCTTTAGTTTATACTGGTTAAGCTGGATACAATCCTACATAAGTGAAGGATAGAATTCCATTATCTGATCAGTAAAATATCAAATTATTTAAAAATAATGTGAAAATTATGTAAGAATATCTCACATCAACGCCAGTGATTGACACACGTTTGGTCTCAATGGTTGGCTGTCGGGCCATGCGACTCCCTCTCTCCTGCAGAGACATTTTCCTGTCTGAGAGGTGAATTCGGTTGGTGTTGGTGGTCCTTGGACCACCCGACCTGTAGCCATTAGGAGGGGTTAAACGGTTGGCGGCCACGTTCATGGCTGCTACCAAGTCAGCAAGCTCGCCGTTGTTCTCCAATTCCAGCTCTGGCCTGCTGACGGTGTCAGCGCTCATGGTGGTTAACTCTGACTCACTCACAGCTCAGCGTCCCAGAGATGTTTTGGTGAAGAGCTAGAGGACGCATCATGGTGCTGACAGGTTGAAGCAGAAACAGAGGCATGACGAGATTTTGATACTGAGATCTTTGACTGGAAGAAAGTACTACTGCATAGCCTCTGTCAAATATGTTGCTTCGATTTTTTTTTGAATAGTACTTCTGTGTTGACATTTGCATCAGCTCTGATTCATACAAAAATGTTCTGCTGCATTTTAATACAATATTAACATCTTAATGCATAATATTGCTGGCTGTGACCACACCAAGAGTCAGTGCATCTACATCTGTGGCGATGAGGTTCAATGTTGCCTCTCATTAAGACACACATTAAAGGAGCAGGTTTTCCAACCTTGTTAGAGTCTGTACAGACAGATTGTGGGATGTTGGCTAACGCCTCAGGGTGACACTGTCACTGTAGATGTAACTCTGACCTTCTGACTGTCTTTGCATTTGTTTTTGATAAGACTACAATGCTATGGCATTTCCGAGCATCTGGTTACATTTTTGCCTTAAATCCAATAGAGACAGAAGATTAACTAAAATAATGACTGATTTTTAACATTTATAGTAAATCTAAAAGGAGGCACACAGGTAGGATTAAAACTGTTATCTCTTTATTTGTATGCAAACATTTAATCATATAGTACACCATAATGCAGCCAGGTCACCACAAGATTTATCACCTTTATCACTTTTTTTGAAAAATTTAAAGTTGAACTATTGAAATGTTGGGTTTAATTACTTTGCACAACTGTTCTTAAGTGTTCTGTTATTGAAATATACAAACATGCAATAATATCCAAAAATCTCCTTATATGATTTTTGTGACTTTAAAACAGCAGGATGCCTTGATATTTTTAGATTTATTTCTGCACTAAAGCCGCAGCAACTGTTGCATTGTGGGTAATGTAGGCACCAGAATTTGTGGAATAAAGAAGAAGCCCGGCAATGTTGTTGTTATTTGACTGCATAAGAGTTGAGAGTAAAATATAAACAATCTGATGTTAAAGTGTCACGTGAAGATGTGGTAAATTTGGTCTTTAGTAGTAAAAGGAGAAAAATGCCGTTTCAAAAGTCCAAAGGTGTAAAACAAAATTGGGCTCTTATGATCTGGATGAGGTTTTCAGATCATAAGAGTTAGCGGGAGCCAAAACAGACTTGTTGACAAAGGACAAAAGGAAAGACGTGACTAATTATATACAGAGGACTGATTACACAACAAGACAATTAAGACAGGGCGGGCAATCGCAAACAAGGACACTCAGACAGGAGAAGACAAGTCACACATGGAAAAGGAGTGAGTGAAGACGATGAGATAAAGTACAGATGAGTGAGATGACACACAGGGAAGAGAAACTACCAACGTAAGGCAAGACAGAGAGGAAAAGACAGAAACACTGGGACACTACAAACACAAGAAATGAATAAGAATAAAATCCAACCAGGAACCAGAACCCAGAAACAGAAAGTAATGCTTGTCCTGTAACACTGAAAACACATGAACATTAACTGTCTCAGGAGTCTTTGCAGTCTTAGCAAAAAACTGCCCGTAACCAAAACAAGTGACTGTTCACTTCAGGTTGGTGCAGTGATAACTAATGAGACAGTGAATAACCACAATACTTCAAACTACAGCTCATGTACTGAGAAAGAAAAATCACAATTTCATGGAGGGACAGAAAAAATGAAAAGAGATGTGCTGAAAAGTGAAAGGACAGCTTTTAGCACATCGTGTCAAAATAAGAGTTTCACATCAGTGATTTTGTTTTAATAACTAGCAAAATTAAAATTCTAGTGATTGCTCTGAAGCCATACTACAGAGGACTAACTTTTAAACGTACGTACGAAAAAACTCGAAATATCAACCTAACCTTGTTTGTTAGTTGTTGTTCATCCCCTCCATGCCCTAATTATTTCTTATTTACTCACAACATGCAGCAATCACAGACTCACAGGACTCTTTTCACACTTTTTCTGCAAACTTTTGCGAACAATAAAATGTGTCGTGCTTTTTGTGCAAATAGAAAGTCTGGTTAAGAGAAAGGCCCGTTTGTGGTTTGTGAGTTGAAATAATCCTTTGAGGAGTTTGGAGTTATATAAATAATGACTTCTGCAAACTCCAGCACAAGCATAGATAAGATAAGAAGTGATGTGAACAGAAACAAAGGCAAAGACACAGAAAAGGAGAAATCCTAACAATCAGAAGGTGCAGATAACCATTAACTCTTTATGAGCAAGACTTCTGTTGCCCATAATGCAAAACTGAGAACTGCAAAGCTTTTTGTGAAGATCTGTAATATTTCAAGACGACACAATTTGCACATTTAAAAAGTAATGTTGTTATAAATTTTTAAAAAGGAGAAAAGGACCTAAGAAATGCAAAAAAAAACTAAAATATAACCTCATTAGAACCGTCTTCAGCATACCACACACACAGTAAAACACATCCCTATGCAAAATTTTAAAAAATTAAGTACAAGCAAAATCGCTTCCTCACCCAGTGGACATGTCCTGTGTTCAGAGCTGTGGTGGTAAATCTGAATGTTGTCTGGACATGAAGCGCCTCTCAGTCTCAGTGCAGGACTTTCACTGACGGACGGCAGCGCTGGACTTAAGGATTAACTGAGGCTACATATAGCCTCAGTTATTCTGAGGGCAGCAGTGGTCATGTTGACATGGTGATCAAGACAGGACAAGGCTAGACAACAGAGACACACAAAACCAAGAATAATCCCACAGTGATAGCGACAATATGTCAACAACACACACTCTCACAATATGCTGTGCACTGCCGTTTTCTTTTCATCCTTTACTGTGATAAATACAGCAGATTTATATAAAAAGTATGCAGTATATAAATACTAAGGTCTTTAATCATTACAAGTTACAATTCTTTTAAATTATTTTGAAATTCTCTAGAACTCATCTTGAACAAATATTAAGCATGGCAAGGAAACTATTTATGTAATTTATTGACAAGAATAAATAACTACCAGCATTATCTTCAAAGGCTTTTTCCCAAGTCCTTGATTCATTAATAGATGATGTGTTTCAGGTATTTTTACAGATTCAAACTCAGTTTTAAGACACTCCCAAAGAAAACCACACAGACCTTTTTGTGTGAAAGGTTCACACAAGCTTAAAGAAGCATTTTTACCAATTTTGTTATTGGCTATTATTTAACCAATAACTAAAGTTATTATTTAAGTTAAACTAAAACATAAATATGTTTTAGTTTAACTTTGCTACGGCAGGAAGTAGCAAAAATTACAACAACAAAAAATACAAAACATTTCTTTCTCCAGGATGTCAAACTTTCAAAGGAAGATTCATGTTTACTTCCACAAGTTCTGCAGTATAACCTCTGACTGTCTTTGAATGCAGCATCAACAGCTCCCGAAGGACGCTTCAGGAGCCAGCAGGTGTTATACTGAGGAGACAGAGAGCATCCAGAGCACGGACGGTCAGCATGTCTCTGCCGGTCCGGTTTCACTTCGGCGTCCGCAGAACCAGAGAGCTGCGAGAGCTGCTGGAAGACGAGGACAAAATAACTCACATGGCCAGGAGCAGTGAAAAGGTGAGTGAAAAAGATGTTTAAACTAACACGAATAAGAAGTATTCGGATTCTTTTAAAAGTGCAGCGCTTAACAAATTCATTAGACCACGTTTCCCAAATTTGAGCCTGCACCCTTGAGATCTCCGAGAAGTAAATAAGTGAAGTAAATAACTGTAATTTGGCATCTTAATAAAAAGAAAAATGTTAATATGCTTTATAATTTGTTACTCCAAATTTATTTCAAAATTGATGGATAAAAACAATAATTATATGTTAAAACTACAAATATAATGTGCACACATGTAAATAAAGACAGGGAGAAAATTATTTTCGTAATTACCAACATGGTTAATTGAGAGCATTGGGTGGTAAATGTGTTAAGTAGGTTACTCTACTTCTGCGAAGTACTAATGGCACACAGTAACATACTCTAAGAAATATTAAAAGTATTCATACTTGTTACATAAAAATGGTCCCTGTCAATGTCCTACTATTCGTCAGTGTTATAAAATCATCAACTAATTATTATTATCATCATAAATTCACAGTAGGACCTCTTCCATTTTAAAATCTTTGACTATCAAGCATTTAATATTTATTGCTTTAAAAAAGAGATTTAAACAAACCTTATAATAGCGACTAATACATTCCTCCCAGTTGATTAATCAATCAAACATCTTGGGTCTGCTGTTGTTTACTTTTGCACATATAGGGGACAAGCACAGCACTAATTCATTTCTTGTTTCTAAAACAAGATGTGGTGCTTTTTTAGTTTCAGAGGCTCCAGCAGGCTGCGCAAAAGACACAGATTTCAAATCAAATGCTGGCCAAAGTCAATCTTAGCCAGAAACCCAAATTTAGAGATGCAAAGCTGCTGCTTGCAGCGAAGTACAAGGAGCTGAAGAAACTCAGAAGCATCATTCAGGCCAAACAAGATCAACTCGGTAAGTGAAATCCCTTCTGGTCTGATTTTCTTTGCCTGTCCAAAAACTATTTAGACAACATGCTGAAACACTTTCATTTCTCATTATAGCAGAAAAATACAGTGTTCATTATGCTCACTGGTGTCTCCTGAACAAGATCAGACATGCAGAGGAGGAGTCTGAGGTGAGGAAACAATGTTTTTGGGTTGTTTTTTTTTTAATAATTTGCAGAGCCACTTTGTTGATCTGTGATCAGTGAAGTATTTTCTTTAATCAACACACTCAAATACCTTGTTGTTAATAAGATGATAGTAACTAAATCTCACTGGATTACATCAGAAAGATCTGCAGGATCAAGATCTGTAGGAATAAAAGGTTTGCCAAGTAAATAAAAAAAATAAACAAAACATAGGATTCTTTTGTTTTTTTCACATTTATATTAATTCAGGAGTAATATCCCTGCGTTGGCTCAATATGTTCACTCTGTCTGGCAAAGTTGTGGCAAACTATTATCCCATTATAAAAATAATCCTAAAAATACAATAAATATAGAGTTTGGTCGAAAAGTATTTGGACAGAGACAATGTTTTTCTAATTTTAGTTTTGTACAAAACCATAATTTTTCTATTTTAGCAACTTAAGGATGGCTCGTTTCACCTGCATTGACCCATGTTGTCTGTTCACAGCTAAATCTTCCAAATGCAAGCACCACACCTCAAATCAACTCCAGGCTTTTTATCTGCTTAATTGACAATGACATAATGAAGGAATTGCCCACACCTGCCCTTGAAATAGACTTTGAGTCAATTGTCCAATTACTTTTGGTTCTTTTAAAAAGAGGGTGGCACATGTTAAGGAGCTGAAACTCCTAAACCCTTCATCCAATTTGAATGTTGATACCTTCAAATGAAAGCTAAGAGTCTAGACAGTATGCCCATGTCCTTTATATAACTGCCATTGGAATATGTTTCATTAAACAGTTAAAAAAAACAAAACTTGTGTCAGTTTCCAAATATATATGAACAGCAAGCTAAATTTTTCCCACTTTAATACCCACAAACATTTCAGATTGATGCTGGAGCCAAGTTGTGCTCTGCAAAACGCCTTCTGTATGTGTTTCTGTCTCACAGCTACTGTTTCAGAGGTTTACAGATGGAAAGACAGCAATACAAGATTTTTTGGAGCTCTTTGTCAGCTCCCAGAAACTCCACCACATCAGGTTGGTCCTGATGAAGAACCTGCAGGAGATAATCCGAAATGAAACAAAAACAGCACAAAGGCTCAGTGAGGCTCACTATTTGTCTCTGGGCCTTCCTGAGCAGGTCAGTTTGACCACAGCTGCTGTCTTACCTCCATTCCTACTGGTGCTTGGCGCCCACATAAACACTGTCCCCTGTATCCAGCCTTCACTGTTTTGCTCTGATGAGGATGAGCTCCTTCGAATGGGAGTGCACCTCCGAGGCCGCAAACCCATCCGTCTTCAGCCACTGAACATGCAGCTGAGGAGGCACCAACCAGCACCGCACTGAAGTCATGGATTTTTAATCAAATTTAGTCTGGATTAATGTGTTTGTTGTAATAAATAAATAAATAAAATAAATATTGAAAAACAGTAAAGCATGGGTAGAAGAATATATTCAGTTATATCAGAAAAAAACTCAGCAGGTTTATTGTTTATTCTGCAGAAAGGGGTTCTTTGGGGACTAGACCACTAGTTAACTGTGCAGGGACCAGAATTAGTTAATTTTCAGTTTGTTTGGACTGATGACTGATCAGCCACTTAAATCACCCTCAACAAACTTAACATGGACATTTTAAAGAAGCTACCAAATGCAAAGTGACTAAAGATAAAGCGCTTCATAGCTCAGAGTTTTATTTTTTTGGGGGGGGGGATCATCCAACTCCCCTCAGAAACAGTTCCTAATGTATTTACTCTGCTGCTGTACTTTGAGTTACACATTTTTTGAAGCCTCACAACTCTATGAAGACCTTGAAATCCTGAAAGGTAGCGTTTTCTTTTCTTTTTTTAATCTTTTGCACACCAGATCTGTGTCTTTAACTCACAGCCAGCATATGATGGATACTACTCAGCTTTCAATGCTAGTGTCATTAGTGGAATATTATGAGAAAACACTCTTGCTGAGCTTATGGAAAGGTATCTTTTGAAGCACTTTTTAAGTGATGTTGATGACAGTTCTGTCTGGAGGGCAAAATTCAACTCATCTAGCTGACTTCTTTTCTATTCATTTAAAGGTGGCTGTGTGCATCTGAAGTCATTAGAAAGGCATATAAACCATGCCCCGTTTACTTTTTCTAAAGTTTTGTTTTGCTTGCACATGATACATGATTTCAGGTGATCGATATTGAGGTTCTTTCCACAACTGAAAAAAAAATGCCATTCATAATGAAAAATTTCAAGTTTCGTTCATTCAGTGCTGGAAACAAGTGTCCATAGAACCATACACTGCAGATATACTATTTTAACATGGTAAACCACACCAACAATAACAGGAGGAAAAATGCTTCTGAGCTTTTAGCCTATTTAAATAAGAAGGCGGTGGATGTTGGCATGTAACCAAATCAATGCAAAGGACATCAGCAAGTTTGTTTTTTGTTTCCAAGTAACAAACTTTGATCATTTTGATTACAGAGTTTTAACTTAAGGTGATTTTACTGTAAACACCGTCAGTAATTATAAACTGGTTAGAACACAGTAATGTTTTCTCTGTGGTGAACTTGAACTGCTCACTGACACTCGATACCTGCAGCCATTTATGCCCAGAGACTCCTGCCAAGGTCAGAGAAGGAGCACAAACAACGCTTCCTTCATGATGATGTCCACGCTCAAAGTCTTTTGATAAAAGACCAACAAGTCCATGTCCTGCTTTGGCTCAACATGGACTCGCCTGAGCGGACATTAAGGTTAGCCAGGGTGCCATGTGGTCCACCACACTTTGCCATACCAGTTCAGCCATGGAGATGATTAGCAAGGTGGACCATGTATACGGGCTTTTGTTCCAGCACAGACTTCAGTTTCATCTTTGTCAGCAGCGTCTTTTGTCCTGCAAGACTCAAACTGGGCAATTTTCTTGTCTGTCAGCTGGTTGTTTTGTGCTGTTCACCTCCGTGTCTCTGCATTGTTTGGCAGGAAACTTGATTATGTTTGAATATGTGGATACTTTTGTTAATAAGCTTGTATACACACCAAGAATGATACAATTGGCATAAGAAAGATGAACTATCATAAAATATTTGTAGGAGCTTGCATCCTCTAGCCTGAAAAGTCTTTTACTGGCTTGAATCTCACACTTAGGTGGTGTTTTATCTCTGTATTGTTTCCCTGAAAGGTCTCATGGGGGATTATACAGAAGAGTATCTGTAACAGCATCCAGTAGTACAGCAGGTATATAGTAACACATGATGAGGTTCATTGTGTACGTGTGTGGGTCAACATTTGCCCCCCCTATAGAAAATCTTGTCCTTTTATTCACTGCCTTCTTATTTCATCTACATTTTATTCATATTTTTAAAACTTTAAACAGGACAGTCCAATTGGTCAAAGCATAAACCATACATTAGACATAACTGACAGGCATACAAGTGCAACAGACCAAGTGAACCAGTATACTTATACATAGAGTCTAACTCACACACAGTCAACCTCGTATATGAGGTTAGAGAGAGGTTAAGAGATAAAAATGCCCTGACCCAGCAATACATTCACTTAAAAAAAACCAACAAAAGTCACAAAGCAATAATTTTACCCAAAATACAGAAAATATATGAGGCTTACAGGGAGTTTTCCCACAGTAGCTTAAACCCAGTGAGCAAACATATGCTATGAGTGCTGTGTTCAAGTTTTCAATGAAGACTGAGACATTTTAGAAAACAAATATTATGTCGGATTTAATGTAACCCATTTAATCTCATCTGTCACAATACTGATCTGACTTATATAAAGGTCTAAAACTATGTCGGAATTATATATCTATGCATTTTGAGCAGATATTGAAATAATAACACTTTAGCATAATTTGTCATATGACCAGAGAAGATGGTGGGTTCAAAGCCACCAAGCAAAAGGTTATTGATCACAGTAACTAAAAAGAGGCTTATTTGTTTTGGTCATCATTATCCAGCACCCACTGAGAATGAGCGACTTATTGCTGGAATTGTGAAGCAGCAAACCACAACAGTTTGCTCAACACCCTTACTCCTGATTTACCTCCTACAAAACACAGGTAGACTGGGTGGGCAAATGTCCACACACCTCAGGATGATATAGAGCTGGCCCACCATTACACAACCAGAATGAAAGCTGTTGTTCCTCCTGAATCTGCAGTTATAATAAACAATTTGCCCTTTTCTCTAGTATCCAGGAACATGCCTTTCTGAAGAGTGTGAGTAGAGTATACATGTTATCTCAGTAGTTTCAATCATGGCCTAACATAAAACAAAAATTTCTACCTTATCCATGAAATAAAATAAAAATAAAAATAGGAGCTGCTCATTCCAAAAGGTGTTAATTATATGCTTTGGGAAAATTCAGTATGAAATGGGATAATTACTCTGGGCTACATATTTACATACATTTGCACTTCCTATATTTTTTTTTATAGCCTCAGAAACATGTTCGACCTGTTCTGTCAGTATATATCCAACAGTCATTTGTTACCTTGCACATCTAAATTCAGCTTTGTGCTTCTCCATTCATGCGTGTATTACTACACTTGGAAGCAAAGGCAATGAATGCATACACTTGCCTAAGAAAGATACAACTTAAAGAATGCACTGTGGGCATTTTGTCTTGTGCGTCTGTTCAAGTGTGCCAGTAAACATTAAAATGCCTCGTGTGAAAAGAGGGCTTTTGGCGATATAAGAAAAGAATTATTAAATATTTAAATAAATGCTTTTTTTTAAAAAAAATCAATCATCACTGCAGTTTCTCCTTGTTAGATGTGCACTTTTATTCCTGAGGGTGAAAAGGTCTAAACCAACAACAATAACTGTGCTACAATGGCTTCAGTATCAAACCAACAGGCAAACAGGTCCGAGCAAAGATTTTCAGAACTGCTGAAACCTCATCACAGCTCTCTTTATCTGCTCGTAGCTCACAAACATCACAATGTTCCAGGAACCCAGGCGAAGGAATGAGGGCACAAAGCTGTGAAAGAAATCAGATGAAACAAGAATGTGTGTAGGAGTCACTCTGTCATGCTTGGTTTTCAAAAATACATTCCTTACCCCTTGTAGAAAGCTGTTGGTCCTTCTTTAATCAGCGTGGTTATAGCACAGTTAACAGCACCGCTGTACTGCCCAGGCACTGAGTTCATGAAGCGTGTCTTTATCACATCCACAGGGGATGCTACAATCGTGGTGCAGAAACCGGCTGCACATGCTGCGGTGAAGTGGCACGGCATGTTGTCTGCAGGAAAAACTGATTTGTTATTTAAACAAACAAACACGACGCTGGAGAGAGCGTTAGAAAGATTTGCACTTACCTGTCATCAGGTTATACTTCAAGATGAGCTCTTTCATTATGTCATAGGTCACAAGCTCAGAGCAGTTTACGATGGCGTTACGAGTTATATTTGGAAGACAACCTGTAAGAACAGCAAACATATAGGAACACTTTTCTTTCTCTGGTGAACTCAGTCTTAAAAAACATCCTGCGCTGTCATCAAACAGTCATGAAAATCAGTCATGATTTTCACTTTGCTATAAAGAAGAAATTCTTCTACTGGCCTCAACAGTTAACAGCATCTCATTTTAAATCAGTTTCAGCAGCACACTCATGTCATTATCAGCAGAAATTTGCAATTTTTTTTTCAAAAAATGGAGTGAGAAGATAAAAAACAAAAGTAAATACAAGTTTAAATTTGTGGCATGTTTGCTTATTCTTTAAAAATCTATTGTGCAACTTATTTAGGGCTTTCAGGGGGAAAAATAATCATGTAGAAGTTTCACTGGCTGCTAATTTATAAAAAATATCCACAAGTCCCTCTGGAAGCAAGTCTTGCCATTCAACAGCCATCGTGGTAACATCTCTGGGTACTTGCTGTATTTGGACTGTTGTTTTGAAGCATTGTCTAAATTAATTCTAGTTTTAATGGTTAAAGGACACAAAAAAATGCATATATTGAACTATTAACCCACACTGATTAAAAAAAGCACATAGAAATGTAATGACTTCACCGCCAAATAAGGTTTAGGGTTAAAAGTTAAAGCTGAGAGTCTGCACTCAAGAATGTAGAGTTATGAAAAATGTGTCACTGTCCAAAGATTTCTAGACTCTACTGTATGTCTTATTCACTAATAGAAATGGGAAACATAATTGTCATTTGTGGGATTATACAGATTTGTCTTCCTTGGGGAAAACCTTGTGATTTGATTACCAACAATTCCAGGGAGTTTGTTCAGTTCTGTTATGTTGCAAGCAGCTAACGTAGTTTTAAGCCCTTTTTTTAATTAATCTTAATTTTCTTCACCAAAACAAATTCAAATCACTTGGTGTGGTTTTGTCAGTCAATAGAGGAAGCACTTTTTTTCTGGAGCCACACAGTATTTTCCCAAACATACAGTAGTTTCATGAACACCTGAAAAAGACTCACATGTAAAATCACTGTGGTTCCCCTTTAGGAAGACTAATCTGAAAATGTGCTGGTTTATCCCGAGGTCATTGTGGGCTCGCTGTCAGATGCCTGAAGTAACGCAAGCGTCACATCTTTGTTTTGCAACATCAAATCTGCACACAAGGCAGCCGGTTTCTCTGAGAAATGCTCGGCCAACAGAAGACTCCGTAAAATTCTGGGGACAAGTCAGTTGAAGTCAGTCACCTGTGGTCTAATTTGTGACTTAACATAAGTGTTAGGCTGCAGAAACCATAAAAGCGCCACTAACTTGTGTAAGTATGATTTTTACTTTTGTTTCCCTCAGAGCTTATATTTTTAACATGACCCTAAACCCTTGCTTTTTGCTTTTTCCTTTTTGTTGATCAAGATGTTACAGCTCAGAGGCTGACATGAATCCTCCCTGTGGCAATCTATGAGAAATATAATGATATAAGTCATAACTGCTACAGGATGACCGCTGCTCAGTGGTGTTAGGGATGTCATGTTGTGCAATAATAACACCTAAACCCTGTGGAGTGTATTTTAATATACCTTTCCAGAGGCCTTTAAAACCTTCGTCCCTGGCAATGGTCCTGTAGGCATCAGTCGTGCTGCTGTATCTCTTGACAGAGCCGCTCTCAGGGCGCAGGGCCTGAGCCTGGAACCTGACTTTCACCACGTCAGTGGGCTGAGCAAAAGCCACGGCCATCGCTCCTGTGGTGGAACCTGCCAGCAGTCGAGTCCCGAGTCCAGCATCTATTACGCAAGCAATTGATTTATGACATGTTGGTGCCTCAAACAAAGACACACACAGCAATTAGAGATCAAACATGGTGCAGTTTGGATAATCATAGTGAAACCTGGATGCACAAAATTTTTCAGTTATGCTTTTAATATGAAGCGAGTTAATATTTCACTTTCTATTTGGTAGATCCTCTTCTCTCAGGTGTCAAGCATCATTTCCTACTGGGGTAGACGTACACTGTTTTCTTTGGTAGAACATTATTCATTCAAACTGGTTTAATTGATAATTTCACTAAATAAAGCAACAAGCTAGGCCAGAGATTATAGTTTGGAGATGTCCTCATCAAGGTCAGGCAGATGTCCTTATGCCTTTGGGAGAGTTTAAAAACCAGAGAAAAAGTGAAAGAGAGGGTTGGACATGGAAATGAGAACAAGCGGGTGTGTTGTTGTGTCTCTAATTTCTGAAGTTTTGTTGATCTGGGTGGAAATCTGGATTGCTTAATAATGCCACAGCGGCATAGTTAGAATAGGTGAGGCCTCCAGCATAAACACATTCCTTGAAAGAGGACATTTTTTCTCCATGGCTTACATCATGGAGGCATTTTCTGCAAAACAAGTTCAGGCGATTACGGTTTAGACTTATACTCATTTTAGTCTGAGTCTGATTTCCGGTTAGATGATCAGGACTTTTCAATTTCTGAAGTTTATTTTCAGATATTAGGAAGGGAGTGTTTGAGCTCATTAGCCCCTTAAGAAATCTTAAAAAAATCTAAACTAACCAGTTGCTCTAAACATCAGTTAAACGTCTCTTTCTGAACATAATTTCTTACATGTTTATACCTGCCGACTGGCATGTATTTCCTAAAAGCTGTGAAACACTGACATCAAACTCACAGTAAAGGAATTGTTGCACATCTGGATCACCTGCAAGGATTTTATCTGTTTTCCATCTGTACCATGTTTAGCTGTGATAATTTTAATTATTAATCAAAACAATAAGACAGTGAGTCCTTCATAAAATAATTGTATTTGAAGCTCATTTTGGGGTTTTTTTATGTTTATTTTTACTTTAACCAGGAAGTGCTGTAAATTAAGATCTCTTTTACCAATGGAAACCTGGCTTTAAAAGTTCACCATTATAAGGTTTGTTTAAAAAAAATCTAAATTATAACATAAAGAGACATCGGACAGAAACAATAAATCCATCCAAACAAGGCAAATAATACAAAGTCCAGCTCAAGACCAGCAACAGGTTTAACAGGTTAAATTTGTTTGGTAGTTGTGAAACTCCTGAGGTCGTGTACACTGGCTGTAAACTGCTGTGTACTGAGTTGTGGGATGTGGTTTTGATGCAGACATACTTTCTGAGCCTCGGGTGTAGAGCTGCTTCATGGTGTCATACATGCCGATGCGGATCGAGGCGAAGCTCATCTGCCTGTGCAGCCCTGCCACCAGGCCGCTGTACAGACTCCTCGGCCCCTCTGTCTTCACCATGGTGAAGATGGTGCCAAAAACACCTCGGTATTCCGCCCTCTGGCCTTTCAGTAAGGGCTTGGATTCACCTTGCACCTGAAGAAACATAATAACAGGTTCAAGATGTGCCATCAGCCTCACTGCCTCACTTAGAGGGAAAATGTCCACATATGTCTGTGATCAGGCTGCTTTCTTAATTGTTAGGTTACATTCGTGTAACATGCAGCCGTGTTGAGATATTTCCGAGCATATGCTTGAACTAGGGGGTTGGACAACATGAAAAGCAGTTTATCTTCTAGTCAGCCAAAACACAGGTAACCTTGTATTGGCTGACAACAATCTATATCTATAGTATCCTAAAAATGCTCATGTGGTAACATTATGAATAAATGTTTTTTTTTTATGCTCTTAGACAGATATGGCAACTTCAATGATTTTGGGAAAACTGACACTCACTGGTAATTTTGTTAGTTACGCCTGTAAAAAAACAAAACAAACAACATTGTTTTTAACAGGCGTTAACAGCCTGTTTCAAATAACTCCCAAGCATCTCAATAAGATTTCAGTCTGGAGTTTGATAACGCCAGTTCCTACTTTGACAAGGCCATTTGGGGTGGTTATAGCTCAGGTGCTAGAGCAGGTCATCTGCTAATCAGAAGATTGGTGGTTCCATCCCTGGCTGCTTTAGTCTACATGCCAAATATCCTTGAGCAAGATACTAACCCCAAGTTGCTCTCCGATGCATCCATCGGAGTATGAATGTGTGTGAATTGTAGATAGAAAAAGCATAGCAAAAATTGCTTGCTTTAATGGGTGAATGAGGCAGAGTAAAAAAGCACTATATAAGAACCAGTCAGTTTACCATTTAGGAGCAGGATAAAGATCCAAAACACTAGTGTGTTTCTTGCATAACTCAAGTGTTTTTGGGTTTGAAGGGACAAACTTATTGCTGGACATTCTCCTTCAGGATGTTCTGGTAGAGAGCAGAATTCATGGTTCCATTAGCTACAGCAAGTCGCTCAGAAGCATCAAAGCAGCTCGACATCATCACATTCCCATCACCTCTATACCTCTGACCCTAGCTGAAGTGAGGCCTGCAGTTCTTCAGATGTTGTTCTGGGTTCTTTTCTGTGGTTCACTGGAGTCCCAAAGCCTTAGAAATGACTTTGTAACCATTTCCAGACTGATATCTTTCAGTGACTTTTTGTTTTACATGTTTTGTTTTGTTTTTTTGTTTCTTTGAATTGTGTCATATTTTAGCCTACTTCACTTTTTAGACTGGCAGTAATCACACCTGGGTGTGGCTAGTGAAATTGAATTTTGCTTTCTTAAAAATGTGAGTGGTCACAGTAAATTTTACATTTTCACACAAGGCAAGGTAGGTTTGGATATCTTGTGTAAAATGTGGAAGTAAATTTAAAGGTAATTTGATATACAAAGAGGTGTTTACAAGGGTTATAGAGCTAGTTATGCAGCTATTTGGTGGTTACCTGTTTTGGTATTTACATGTTTACACATTTGAATGTTTACACATGCATGTTCAAAGCAGTAATAAGTATGTGTTATATCTACCTAGTTGGTTTTTCTGCATTGATCTGAGTATAACATTTCCTGGCTTCTTAGAGCCCAGTGAAATATTGATGACGGCGGCACACAGGAAGTGTTGGTTTTTGTTGTTGCTGTGTGCTGAGAGTAAAGAGGCTGGTAAGACAGTTAACTGTCTCCATCGTGCTGTTCCCAATTATTCAGGGAGATTCCATCAAGTGAACCCTCACGTTACACTTGTTTCTTTAATAACTCAAATCATCAGTTAAAAACGGACTTTGGGGTTTCGGTAATTTGGTGATCTGAAACATTTGAGTGTGACAAATATGTTAAAAGAAAGAAAGAAAGAAAGAAATCAGGAAACAACACTTACACGATAAGCTGAGCCGGGTCGGGGTGAGGGGGGTGTCCCTGTGCACCAATTTTTCCACTTTTTTTATATTCTGAATTGTGTTACACTTTTTGTTATAAAATATAAAGCTCTTAATTACCGAGAATATTTTGAGGTGGCTATAGTTGCAAATACCATGAGGTGGGTGGGGCTTCCTGATGCCTCACCTGTAGCCGGACTTTGGCGGTGTCCAGTGGGAAGGTGACTAGGTCCGCCACGCAGCCTGCTGTTCCAGCTGAGAAGATTTTAACAGCAGTTGTGGGCGCCAAATCAGCCGCTCTCCCTCCAACCATGATCAGTGCCTGAGCTCAACAGCAAGCCTCAGCAACAACAAAACTTAAATAACAAAGTGCGCATTGAAGGACTAATCATCATTTCATCCTTCGTGTACGGAAACGAATAAAAGCGATGTAGGTCAAGCTCCATGCAAAAGAAAGTTTGGAGTTTGAAGGGAACAGCGTCGTTGTGCCATTACACAGAAACGCTCACGACAAGAAGTCGAAAGCAAACTGAACTAAGTCGGTATCTTTGCATGTCAACAAACACCTGACTGCGCAGCCGACGAGTGAAGCCTGGCCCACATTTACTGACTTTGAACGGACCTGCTGCACCGCCCTGCAGAACTCCAGATACTCATCACACACATGCGCGGAATACCCCAGATTGTTCTTTATCGGTGTTCTCTGTCATGATCCATCTGCTTTCAAATAAAAAACAATTTCAATATCAGCGGACAAGAGCTGAGGCGTCATCAGGAAAGTTTTATGTATCTTAGTACGGATAATGTCCTCCCATTCTTATGGGAAATAATCCTGCTTTTGGTGTTTTTATGATGGCAATGGCGACCACCAACTCACAGGAGTTCACGTGGGTGTATATCTGATAAATGGCCTGTATTTGTATAGCGCTTTTCTAGTCCCTAAGGACCCCAAAGCGCTGTACACAACCAGTCATCCACCCATTCACACACTGGTGATGGCAAGCTACATTGTAGCCACAGCCACCCTGGGGCGCACTGACAGAGGCGAGGCTGCCGGACACTGGCGCCGCCGGGCCCTCTGACCACCACCAGCAAGCCGGGGCTCGAACCGGCAACCTTGTGATTACAAATTGAGCCACGATCGATAACTGTGAAGGGAAATAATATGAAATAATAGTCTTTTATTATAGAAATTGCACTTTCTCTTGATTGGCAGTGACATTTTCCTCTAAGAGGGACAAGAAGACTCAAACCATGGCAAAAAAAAAAAAAAAAAAAAAAAATACCCCAAAAAAAAAAAAAAAAAAAAATGCCCCCCAAAGTATAACAGAACCTCACAACATCCTCAGTACAGGAGTAAATGGTTCAGGATTAACTTTAACTGAGTTATGTTACATCCCCAAAACTACCCTGCAGTGTCATTTGGGTGTTGTATCATGGATATGTGGTTGTTTTTTTTGTTTTTAGATCGATTCAGGTTTCTGCTATCATACATCTTAAGGATGACGTATTTAAACCCTCTTTTTACAGGAATTGTAGGTGTGTTAATATTTCAGTAGGGCCACTATCTGAAAATATTAAAGTCTGGAGATCACACCTCCCCACTCTTCCATATTTGTTTATCTTTTATATAGTTATTTATTATCAACGAAACGTTCAACTTTAACTGCCACCACATATTCCATAAATATTCCCAGTTATCCTGACTTATGTCTCATTTTTGCATTTTTTTTATTTGATGCCAATTATGTGTATCACATTTCTCATATAAATACCCACACATATGTACAGGTGCCCTTCTGTTATGTCAGCTACTATAATGAGGTGAAGAGGTGATGTGGACTAGCAATGGCATTTTTAAACTGAACTTCAATGTTTTATTTCTTTAACAAATCAACATGATGGGAAACTCAAAAACATGAAATTAACATACACAGCTGTCTTATTCAGGAGAGAACCTGAAACAGTTACATCACCAAAACTTGTGGCCACCAGCCTGCAGACATTCAGCTTCAATAAAACATTTAAAAAAACAAAAACAACAACAACAAAAAAACTTCAGTAGTGAAAATGGTTAATATTTATTTATAAAAATACAACATGTTACATTTAATATACATGATTATTGTTGCAGGCTGAAACCAAACGTCTCTAATTAGTCTCATCAAAGTGAGCTGCAAAAATTTTTGCTATTCTCTCCGTCTCTTTCTTCATGGATGACGGTGACATGTTGGGACGCTGCCGAGGGCCTCTGGGAGGTGGGGCGCTGTGAACCGATGAGTTCTGGTCCTGAAAACATGAAGCGTTAAAGTTAAAAAACAAAAAAAACAAAAAAAAAACACAAGTTCTGAACTGCTAGCACACAGTGTACCAAGACAGCTTAGTTGCAGGGGAGGCTGAAGACAAATAAGTTAATTAATCTGAATCTTTTTTTGTGATTATATGACTCACAATTCACACACAACAAACCTTTGTTTGGTTAGCCTTCATGTTGTGAGACTGTCAGCTGCATGTATCAGCAACAAATGGCATGCCTGAACTAGTTTTTTTGAAAGGTCTCGTCATCATGCAGGGAGGAGAGGTGGTGCCAACAGTCACACCACCTCTCCAAATAAGTTCTAACTCTCAACTTCTCTGTTTTATTGTGCTCTTCAAAAAGTTGTAAAATTAAAAAACAGGAGTGACAGTCATCTCCATTGATTCTTTTTTTTTTTGCATGTGACAGCATCTTATTGTATTGTACTGCAGTATTATATTGTGTTGTATATAAGACTTTTATTTTATTTTTATCTTTATATTGTTTTAGTGTACACTGAGGGCCGTGGGACCGTTTCAATTTCAAATTCCTGTGTATGGAATGTACATATGGTTTTTGACAATAAAGCTGTATTTGATTTATTATTTTTGTTTGTTTTAAATTGCATTAAAATGATCAATTACATTAGAAGAGAGATCCATCAGTGGTTTTAGAATTCATACTTTTTACTAAATCACATCCAAAGTTTGCAAAAATACAAAAATGTGTTGTTGGTTTAAAAAACAAAACAAAAAAAACCCAACATTTAAATGCTGGGCAAACACTGTGAATGAGATCAGAGAAAGTCAACCTGTTAGTGCTGCAGAACTGAGTGTTAAATTACACCGAATGTCAGTCTGGCATCACGCACATCACACATCATGCGAAAGATTATTCATAACACTGTGTGTACAGAAGGTTGGGCAAGTATATTTGCAAAACCATTAAATTATGCAAACATGAACAGATACATCAAAGGTAAAGGTTAATCTCTAACACCACTGTAAAAGTAACAGGAGTGGAGAGAGTGAACATATAAGCAGGCGTGACGGCCAAAAGCACTGCCCGTGGACAAACACTCACCGGGTTGCTGGATGCCTGGGAGAACGTGGGTGCTAAACGTATAGCTCTCATCGACGCCTCCAGTTGGTGGGAGGGGAGGAAGAAGTTTAGAACCTCTGCAGGAACAGAGCTTAATGGATAAAGTTAAAGAAAACACGTTCTCAGTGTGTTTTGAGGCAGTTACAACTGAAGAGGAGGGGAACTGTGTTTAAACACTCCCCAAAAACATGAAAGTAAATGTTCAGAAAAACAAAAAAAATATCTGTTTGACCTCCACGGGAAAACTATATTAAGGGGAAACGCATCTGAAGGTTGCCGGTTTGATCCCCGGGCTCTCAGTCCTGGTCGTTGTGTCCTTGGGCAAGACACTTCACCTACCGCCTACTGGTGATGGCCAGAGGGGCCGATGGCGCGATATGGCAGCCTCGCTTCTGTCAGTCTGCCCCAGGGCAGCTATGGCTACAACTGTAGCTTGCCTCCCCGAGTGTGTGGATGTGAGAGTGAATGAATAGTGGAATTGTAAAGCGCTTTGAGTGCCTTGAAAAGTGCTATATAAATCTAATCCATTATTATTATTCATTATTACACAGACTGTGAGCAACCACATGGGATTTAGTGTGTGTGAGTTTATGTACAGCCTGCTCAGCAGGAACGTTATCGCACTTCCACCTGTCAGTCTCCTTATGTCTAGATTGTTGACATGAATGTTGAAATAAAACCCTAAAGACGCCACACAAGATGAAGCATTTACACACCTAAAACAAGTTTTATAATGAATCACTGATTTGAACTGGCTCAGAAAAGCAAAAACCAACAGCATAACCTAACGGCCACAAATGAATCATGAAACATATTTAAAGATACCGTTGGAGGTGTGGCTCGTCTGAGGAGGCGGAAACACTGTGGGTGTCTGTGGTGTGCTGTTTGGCTGGTGATGAATCTGTGTCATGTGACCTCTTGTTAGGGCTGTTTAGTTCTTGTTGTTGTCTTTCACCTCCAGCATGTTGCGACGTATCATCACCTCTCTCCAGATCTGAGGCATCTCCTGTGGAACCATTTAAGCTGCAGTCGTCTTCACTTTCCTCTTCCCTGTGCTTCCCACTGGGGTGACCCGATTCCATATCTACCAGCAGTTTCTTCTTGCCCTCATCTTCACTCAGGTCCAGGTGCTCTGGTCCCTCCAGGCTCTCCAGAGAGGCCAATTCAGGATCTGACAAGATGCTGGTCCAGGGACTGGTTTTGTCTGTTAATGAGGTCACCTCATTTAAAGGCCTCAGCTTCACTACAACCTCCTCATAATCCTCATCTGTCTGCTCATCCACATCATCGTCCTCTTCCTCTCTGCAACCTGTTTCTTCTTCATCACTCTCAGTCATTTTAGCCTTGCCACTTCGTCTGTCCTTTTCTTCCTCGGGTTCAGAGTCTGTGAGGTCCTCAGACACTTCTGCTGGTGTAAATGAGAGCGGAGACGTGACTTCTGGGGAACAATGTGAAACTCTGTGAGGACTGGATGATCTCTCA
The DNA here is from genome assembly GCF_018398535.1 of Haplochromis burtoni. Taxonomy (NCBI): domain Eukaryota; kingdom Metazoa; phylum Chordata; class Actinopteri; order Cichliformes; family Cichlidae; genus Haplochromis; species Haplochromis burtoni. Next base: position 106,298 of record NW_024583111.1, on the reverse strand, counting down.
GTGATTGCTTGTGTATTGCTGTCTCCAACAGGTGACACTGTTGAGCTACTCTGTGGGTTTGAAGGAATTGTTTCCAAGCGGTGTCGTTGTAGACCTGTGTAAAGAGACAGACAAAGTTTGAAGGGTTTGAGAAACACACATGCATGCAACATGTGTCTAAACCCAAAGCTGAATCTTTTTAGTTTTGTCTGGCTCACACAGAAGAAGTTAATAACATAAATGTAATTTGCATATAAAATAAATATAATGGGATATGAGAAAAACTGTACAATGAGCTCATTTAAATAACAAGCAGCAGAAGACTGTCAGTCTGCCCCAGGGCAGCTGTGACTACAACTGTAGCTGCCTCCACCAGTGTGTGAATGTGAGAGTGAATGAATAGTGGAATTGTAAAGCGCTTTGAGGGCCCCGAAAAGTGCTATATAAATGCAATTCATTATTATTATTATTATTATTATTATAATAAATGGACTGGTTCTCATATAGGGCTTTTCTATTCTGAGCACTCAAAGTGCTTTACACAACTCGTTCATTCACCCAATCACACAAGCACTTTTCTCTTTTCTTAAGTTTTTTAGTTCTGTCTAACTAACATTCATACACACATCCACACTCCGATGGATACATTGGAGAGTAAGCTGGGGTTAGCATCTTGCCCAAGGATATTTGGCATGCAGACTGGAGCAGACTAGGAACCACCAACCTTCTGGTTAGGAGGTGACCTGCTCTACCAACTCTGCCAACTATGCAAAAAAAAAAAAAAAAAGCAAAACAAGAGAAATTAATAAAAAGCAGATTTAAAAAGTTTTGTTTTTAACTGGCTTTTAAAAGAGTCCACCAATCTTAAGTCTTGAGTCTGTGGGCCACTAAACAGAAGGATCTGTCTCCTTTTGTTTTCAGCTTAGTATTGGGCACCATCAGCAGGCCCTGGTCACAGAACCTCAGAGGCCTGCCATAGTCATATGTTAGTAGAAGCCCTCCGGTATAACCTGGTGTCTGTCTGTGAAAAGCTCTCCAAGTTTGCCAAAGAACCAAGAGGTTCTAATTATTTCATTTTTCTCTTGATTTAGCTGAAGAGAACTGCCTGCCATCCACTGTTTAACAGTGTCTAGGCACTTCAATAAACTGCTAAGTTTTCAAATTTCATTTGGGTGAAATGAGGTGTAGAACCAATTATCATCTGCAGAGCAGAGATAAGAGATGCCCTTAAAGGTTGACAGAATGTGCCCAAGGGGGAGCAAATACAATAAAAACAGCAGAGGCCCCAAAACAGAAACCTTGAGGTACACCAAAATGAACTGGATAAGGGGAGATCTGTGCTTTGAAGTAGCTACAGAAAATGATCTGTCAGACAAGTATGAAGAGAATCACTCCAACCAGATACTGATATACCAACCTAGCACTTCAGCCTTTTAAGCAGAATGAAACGTTCAGCTGTATCAAAAACTGAGGTAAGGTCCAACCTGAGCAGTAGAGAACAGTTTCCCCTGTTGCTCGGCCTCAAAATGTCATGTGATACTCTCAGAAGAGCCGTTTCAATTCAATGAAATCTACAAAAACCTGATTGAAAGTGGTCAAGAATGCTGTGCTGATCCAGAGCAGCAGTTAACTGGTTGACCACAACGTCCTCTAGGACCTTAGCAGTAAATGGATGAACTCACCACTGATGATGTTGTGGACTTCTCCGACTAACTGGTTTGACTTTAGTAGAAGCTGAGATGAGCTGTACTCCGAGTCCCTCCGTTTCTCATGTTTATTGTGACTTTCCTGCTCTGGCATAGGTGGGAATGTAGGAGTTGAAAGTTTGCGGCTGAAATATTTCTGAATGTTGTCAAGCTCGCTCAGTTTTTTCCTGTAAGAAAAGAAACAAAGCTCAGGCTCTGCATCAGTCATTAATGGTTAAACAATGCAGTGTCCATAAACTGGTACCTGAGTGCTGAGAACAGGATCGAGCTGGAAGGATTGATGTCACCTGCACTGCTGCTGTGAAAGGACTGAGACGCTGTTTGCTCCTGCAGACTTTGATGGTACAGGCGTACATTGTCCATGTGCTCAGAATGACGGTCACTCTCACTGGACCTGCAGCAGTCATTACAATAACATATAAATACAGTTGCAGACTTTATATTGTAGCATGTGGCAATGAATAAAACTGTGCAAGGACCGGTTCTGCAAAGCACCAGTTCTGTGCCAATACCAATGTTTAAAATAATCTGATAGCAGACGCTTGTGTTCTTTTGTTTTGTTGACATTTTGTGACAGGAAAACAAATTAATCCCCATTGCACAAACACAGTATCATACACAGTACTTACACTACACTCATTTATTTGTATTTTGTTTCCAAAGGGGTCAGACTTGTAATTTTTTGAAGTGGTCTTGTGCAATAGTTCTCCAGACTTTCTGAAGGTTTTTGGAGGACATTGGCTGCTTTAAACTCATTTTCAGTCCATATCATTTTCAGAGACCAGTGTTTTTTTTTTAATTTTATTTTTGTAAAATATTATTTTATTTTACACAAGAAGTGGAAACTAAACTAAACTGTGTCACCAATGTTAAAACTGTTTTTTTGCCTAAATGCTTAATTGTTTGTTTCCAGATTTATACGTTTCAACAAATCGCTGCACGCATTTCTGATTTTCATGGCAAAATACAAAGAAATGAGGGGAGGCTTAAGACTTACTTACTTACTGTAGATATACAAAAACCTGCCCTAACGTTTTTCAGTCCTCAATGTGTCTAAACTAAGTGATACACATTTATGAGACTGGATCTCAGGAATAAGGACCACAAAAATGATGAAACACAGCTGATGAACATCTTCCATTGCCTTACTGGCTGCAAATATTCTAACAGATGATCGGCACAACCATGGTGTGAATAAAAACCTTTCAGAGAACAGCCTGTCCGTGTGGTTGGGTGATGAGATCTTCTGCTCAGGGAACCTGCTGATGTGAGAGGGAAAGCTGCTGTATGTGGCTGTAGTCTGGTAGCTGAGAGGAAAGGCCTGGAACAAACCCTGCCAGACAAACACCTTCTGGTTTGTTTCAAATTTTGAGAAAGCCATCAAGAGTAAAAAAAATCTGTTCAAGCAGTCTGAGTTCTCTCACCAATGAGTTTTTGGCAGCTTCTTCACTCACAGATAGTCTCTGCCAGCGTAAATCTTGGACCCCCTTCAGTGGAGTGATGGACACTTTAAGCTGGCCGTGACACTGGCCGCCAAAGTCTGTGATGTTGTACCAACCGCACACTGATGGGAAGCCACAGACTAAAGGGGACAGGTCTACAGAGGCAAATCCAATCACCCTGTCCAGCTCTATGGAAGCAAAATGAAAATAAATAAATTAATCCATCAAAGATATTAAAGCAACACAAACAACGGGGTGAAACAGCTCCTGTACCTCCTTTATGCCAGACTTTAAACACAAGGGATTGTTGTGGATCAACCAGGAGCTGCTTTGATAGCCTGGAAATTTGAAACAAACACATTAGCCTGATGTTTGATCAGTAGGTTATTTAAGTTGAGGTCTGTGAAGTTATTCAACCTGCACTCGTGCTGATGGTCCCACACAGGGGAGTCTGTGTTAGCTATCACAGCCGTGGACACTGGTTCAGCAGAGTCAGCAGTGGCGTATGAAACACAGCAACATGGCATCCCTTCACTGCGTTCTGCGAGGGGACAGCCTGATGGAAAAGACAAACATGTTGCTGTTAGTGAACTGTACGTTTTGTTTGATTTGCTTTTTTTTTTTTTTTTTTTTTAGAAAAAAAAAAAAAAAGGCACAAGACATCAGGTCACACCTTTCAGGTTCAGGTGCATGGCCCGATCCACTGTGACTGTCACAGGGAAAGATTCATCTGTACTCTGTTCCGTGTGCTGCACAGATGAGATGTCTGGAGTGGCTCTGGAGGATTTATACTTGTGTTTGCTCTGTGCTGATGATTTTCTGAGTGTAGATGGAGAAAGGACTTGATCTCTTTCTTCCATGTCCTCTGATACCAGTTCTTCCTGACTGTCAGAGTCCACCTGAGTCTCAGCTCCAGTAGGTATTTCTCCTGGATCTGAACCGCCCGTCAAGGTGATGTGTACCCTGAGAGCTGCTCCTTGTAGATCTGCTGCTGAGCGCCTGAACAGAGGGTACACTCCTGTGAAAATACAAAATTTATTACACTCTGAAATATGGAGACGATTTTACTAAAGCATTGCTGAGCAGTTATTTCATACCACTTAGCGTCAGCTTCTGCTTGGAAGTCTTTGCAAGCGAGGACAGATCGACGAATGCTGAGCCCACCAGTCGGTCTGTGTCACTGGGCCTTCTGGTTTTATTTTTCTTAAAGGCAACCCACACCTGCACCTCCAGCTTCTCCTCCCGTAGATACCACATTAAAGGCTGCGTACGTCTCAGTTCAACAGTCCTACTTCCTTCAAAACTCACTGTGGCCTGGTCTTCCCCTGCGCCTTCATCAGCAGATGGGTGTTTCAGGTGAGAACAGAAGGCGTCTCGGTCATAGAACTTGTACCTGATGTAGCAGTAGGTGGAGCGCAGCAGCTCACTGTGCCCAGGTAGCAGCAAACAGTGGATGGGTAGCCACACTCTAGGCATGGTAAAGGTCAGCGAGAGTTTTCTCATGCTCTCTTCAAACAGTTCTTCTTCATCCTGCATCATGGAACTGTCCGTCAGGGTATTTTCCCAGCTTAAACCCTGAGCAGCTTTAATGACCCTTTCTCTATCAGAGTGGTGAGCGAAGCTAATGGAAAGCTCTAGGCCTCCGACCAAGATGTGGTGGTGCTGAGAAGAACTTGCTTCACGACTTATATAAACTCCAAACCAGCCAGAAATGCCTACATATGTGGAAAAAGAAAAACTCTGACAAAGTCTTAACAAAAAATAACTGCTTTAACTATTTTAAGCCCAACATACCTGTTCTTTTGTTGATGAGCTCAGACAGAGGTATTTTCACAGTCCCCAACATTAAATCTTTAGATTTGGAAACGTTCACACCTACAAAAGAAAAAAAAAAAAGAAAAAAAAAGGACAATATTAGAAACAAATACTGCTAATAAAATTTTTACACAATAATGTTTCAAAAATTTTAAATACATGTTTTGTTTTGTTTTTTAACTTGACATTATGCTGCCAAAAAGCAAAGGTATCCTCCAATGTCCCATCCTGGATCAGCTCTTTTACAGACTTTTCCAACGCTTTGATGTTTATCTCACTGTTAAATGGTGTATAACGAAAAATATTTACAAACTAGGGCTAACATTCATGACGATTCTTAATATCTAGATCAGTCAGTTATTACACAGGTGTATATGATATAATATTAAAAAAACAAACTATGACAATTTCTTTAAGGCTCCACTGATGGGTAAAGAAAAGATAAATAAAAAGTAAAATAAATGATTAATGGTCTCAAGTTAAACATAATCAGAAAACTGTAACATAATATACTTTAGGCAAGTTAAATGTAAGAGTAACCTCATTTCACAAAGAGTGCACTGAGCTCACTTAAACTTTTACGATTGTCTCGGTTCCACACAGTGAAGACAGCAGAAGCCTGTTCCAGCTGCTCAGCAAGGCTGAAGGTTTCTCCGCTGCTGGTCTGAGCAAGCAGATCACAGGACACCTCCATGTGGTGGTCGAACTCGGGGCAGAAAGCCTTTGCTGCTGTGCGGGTGCACCTCCTTTCACTCTCGGGCAAGAAAGAAAGCTGGACTGTGATGAAAGTGTTCAAACCAACGCCGACAAAGTAGCTGAACCTCTCATCTTGTTCTGATAATATCCTGAAATAGCAGAGGCAGTATTTCTAAATACTAATTTGGGCATTATGGTTTCAATACACATAAAGAAGAAATGAGCGAATACTTTTATTTTGATCAGATGAAATTTGCCACCAATCTCAGAATGAACAAAAATAAAACAGCAGAGTCTCAACAACTGTAGATTTGGTGCACATCATCAGCTCTTAATCCTACATCCTAACCCAAATATTTTTATCAAAGTGAGCAGGTGTTCAGAAAATCTGTTCTAATTAATGAGCTTTATCATACATAGATGAAATAAAAAAGGCAAATTGTCCGGAGGTCAGTAATAGTGATGTACCTTGCGGCAGCCTTCAGACCACATGCTCTGTGCACTTGAACCACGAGTGTCACAACTCGAGAGGCAGCTCCTCTTCCAGTGTGTCCTTCAGGTCTCACAGGCCTGTGCTTGTATCGAATGCAAACATCTAACAGTCCTACAAAAACAAAAGCAATAACATTCAGATACTGCCTGTATCTATATATTCCTATTAGCATGCGTGCATAATTATGTGTGTATACCTGAAGGCTGAGGTTGGTGTACTGTGGGACTCTCTGTCCTGGGAATCAGGGGCAGAGAGAACATCTGAGCCTCATCAGGAGTTTGCCTCTGCATGGTAACCATGGCACACAGCTTGGACAGCGGAAGCATTCCTCTGGCCACGAGCTGATCTCTCACATTTGGATAGTAATATCTAGAGAGAGACATTATATTGATCACAAAAAGAAAACAAGTTGAGCCAGTTGCAATCAAGACTGATTATTTTCACATAAATTCTGATTTAAGTTAGTGGATCTCAAAATTCTGTCTGGCATGCCCCCACTACACCTGGTTGTCTGTACACACACATGCAGCTTGAGAATCACTTCACTAAAGACACTAAAGAGTAATGCTGCGGACCTGTATATCATTACCGTATGCACAACTGAGCATTTAGAAATAAAGTATTTTCCTTAACAGGATACAGTGTGATACTCACTGATTAAAAACATACAAAATGCACTAGATTTATGTAATGAAACAAAATTTACAAAAGCTGCCAAGGAAGTAAAGTTTTCTGTGCTGCTTGTACCTAATGAAACTTTAAGTAAAGTTTAAAACCTATTTTTACAGAGGGCACTTCAGCTCAAACAGGAAACCAAAACATTACCATTCCTGGGGTAAAAATACTAGGCTTATAATCAGCATTTTAACTGTGGTAAACATCATTTCATTATTTTATTAAAGTTTAAATGATACATGGATGACATAACAGCATCCACAAACCTGCACCACACTTCAAACTGGATGCCTCCACCGCTGCTGAGACCTTGACTTGAGAGAGAGCTGAGTAGCAGCCTCTGGACAGGAACTCCTTCAGGAGCCAGGAGCACATGAGTCTCTGTGTGACCAAACACCGGGTCAGGAACACAGAGCGTTGTGGTGGTACGAAATGGTTTCAGGTTCACAGCTGTTGGGATGTGATTAAGCTTGGAATGATTCAGAGCGAAAAGAAACATCTTATGATGAAGATTTGAAATGATTAGGTGGCCTTACTGCTCTCTATGAGGTTTTGGTCCATGTCTGCAGCAGAGTTGCCCTCCTGACAGGGGAAGCTGTACTGGATGTAGCAGTCTGCCTCACCCCACACTGTGGACTGCAGAGGAGTCATCCCACTGACCCTCTCCACCCTTACCACAAAAACATGCTCTCTCATAGATTCTACATGTGCTGCAGTCACCTGAGGGAGCAGAGCAGTTAATGTTTGTTTGTTTTCATACCAACACATTAGAGAAAGAAAGGGAACAAACAAGTTGTGTTGAAGTTTGGTGTTAACGTTTTCATGAATATTTATTCTACCAAGTCACATTCATGAGTTGTGAGGTTTTAAGGATCTAAATTAACAAAAAACAACAACAACAAAAAAGCATTGCAGCGAGTTTCCATAAAAACTCAATAGGGACAAATGTAAATTGTGCAGATTTATTTATATTTAGATTTTGGTCTGTATTGTGTGCCAGCACATATTTAAAGTGGAATTTTCTCTATACTTTCTATTAAAAAAAAAAAAACCCAAAAAACTGCCAGACTAATCTATTTGACAAGTATTATGCAGCCAATGGTAACACCAACCTTTGTTTGTGAATGTGGATGGTGATCAAGCAGATGAACTGGTCTCACAAGATGAGGCAACGAGTCATATTCTTCATCTCTCGTGCGCTGGAGGGAAACGATCTGCTCTGATTGGCCCATAGCCAAAACAACCCTGAGGTTTCCTTTACAGCTCCCTGAGAACACATCAATGACAGGCATGTAGCAGTCCACCCCTAAAACAGGGTACTGCGCCTGCAGGAGGAGGTGGGTGATCTTTGGATCCCTGAAGGGGACAGACATATTTTAGTAAACATGTTAGTATGTTCTATACTTTGTCATATATTTTAGGAATCCACTTAGTGACTAGAATGTAGGGTAACTGCCTTTTACAATACATTCTTGGTGTATGTAAACCTGGGATACTAAAAGTTTTCACTGCTCTTCCCTCTCAGATATTATTATTGTGATTCCAATTTATAGGACTGTCAGCTAAATAACAATTACAATTGTTAATCAGTGGATAACGTTCTCAAAGCATTGGTATATGAACAGTCAAAAAAACTAAACATCAAAATATAATTCCCAGGCACAAATGGTGTAGCATTCACATTTAACTAATTCCTTCAGTCAAAACTCAGAGATACTTTTTGCAAACAAATAAATGGTCAGCTGACCAGCTAGCAACTGTAATATTTCATAATTATCCTATATTATTGTTTACCTATCTTACCTGAATGACATGTAGAACTGATGAAGAGGCAATTTAACTAGGCCAAGGAGTCGATCCTGCCCTGAGCTTCTAGTCTTCTGCCACACTTCTATGACCATCATATTATTCTTCATCCTCTCCAGCAGCTTAGCTGTTAAGGCCACAGGTGTCACCTAAAACAGAGAAATGTAAAGAGTGTATTTAGATCAAGCTGCAGGCACTGAGAAATCATCAATGATCCCGACAACTAAAAATGCCAGACTAAAAAAAAGGATTAAAGCCTGGAACATAAAACAGTTTTAAAGATAATAATAATAGTAATAATAAGTAATAATTATAATAATAATAATTATAATAATAATTATATTATTATTATTACATTTAATTAATCTAGATTTACTTTTCACTAATTCTGAAGTGTCTGTTTGTTGCATCCATGTAGTTTTAATTGATTCAACAAACAGCTTCCAAATCTGGTAGCTTCTGGAATAAACAAATAAACAAAATGCCTGCCAGGTAAAACAGACTAATGTATGCATTGATTTTTATGTCAGATGCCTTTACTGAAGGAACCCCAAGAGGATTTGTTTCTCCTCCTGGTCTCCAACCAGGGATTTTTCCCATGATAGACAAACAGATAAACCACTACTCTGTGAAGCCACAGAATAATTTCTAATGCTAGTTTATGCTAATTTATTCTTATGTTAATTTTACTACTAGTTTCTTGTAGAATAGCACAGTATCAGGTACATAAATAAAATATTAAAAAACTATGTAACAATATGTAAAGCTTTTAAAACAACACTCAAAAATAAAAAACTCATAATGCTCCCATATACTCCTTTATTACAAAAAACAGCTTTGTGCAAACTCTTTGTAGATCCAGAAAAAAGACTTAAGAGAAAAAGTAAGTTTTATGTCTTTTGTTTTGTGGATTCAGTTTGCAAAAACATTATAGTAATTTCCCTTCATAAATAAGATCATTCCAATGACTCAATGACGTACAAAGCCAGGCAGCAAACTTTAAATGTGGTGAGAATAATGGACCTGCAGCACTTACCTGAACAAAGTTAAACGTAGGGTTTGGCTGACCCCAGCTGACAACAGATCTTGCCGGCTCATCACACCAAAACAGTTTACAGTTCAAATAAACATTCGGAGCCTGCAGAGGCCCACAGTTGAAGTTCTTCCCATCTGGTACCATGAGTAAGGCATGCAGCAGGACCTCAGGTTCCTCCTCCACCTGCTGCCACGATTTAGGGGGAGATGTTTGATAGCCGGAAATAGGAGCAGGTTCCCTGGAGGGTCTCTGAGGTGTCCAAACATTCAGCCTGGCTTCTTCAAAAGAACTAGCCGGTAACTCCTCTCTGCCATTGGTAGCATGCTGGGTTCTGAGGCTCGCCTGTCTCTCTGGACTTTGTGACGGTGACATGTCTCTCCAAGTCACCTTGCTTTTACTTTTTTCAGAGGAGAAACCTTTACTGTGTGCTCCAAGTTCTAGTGAAACCTGCAAAACACATCAACATTACTTCTGTGACAGTTGCTTCCAAACATTACTTCCTGAGTAAAAGAAGCAAGCCAATGAAAATATATTGCCTTGAGAGGTCCAAACTCCCATGTTTCACTGTTGCCTTCTCTCTGAACAGGCAACACGACAGACTGACTCAGCTGCTCGTTCTGCAGCAGACTGCGCAATGGATGAATTGCCTTACCAATGGCAACAGGCTGCAACACAGGATATAGTGATTTAACACATAGTACACCTGAGCATTTAAAAGAAAACAGCAATGATCTTTTTTTATATTTAATGGAATCACAGCCATGTGTTTGTAGAACATGTTAGAAATACAATAACAGACTCTTCAATATTTTAATCACACTTGTGTTATTGTCTGAAAATGTGTATGTCAAAAATATTTTAACTTCAAAACAACCAGTTAATTAAAAATAATCATAACGTAAAGCCTTTGTTAAGAAAAACAGTAGCTCACATATCATGAAATAATTGACAAATTTCAACAAAATCAAATTACTAATAGTCAGCCTGAAGATACTTACTTTCCTTTGGTCACTCTTTCGTGAGTAAATCTTGAAAATCAGATCAGTTCTCCACCACTGTTCAACTGTGGCTGTACTGAAGTTGACAGGAAACACAGAGAGATGATGGAAGTTCACCACTAAAAAACATAATGTTTGTCAGTCACAAACCTGAAGCACCACAAGCAGCACTTTTCACTTGGGATGATTTCATTAAAGCAGATTCTCAATGGTCATACCTCTTCCTGTGACTTTACTGGAAACAACTCTGGTCACTTCCCCATCTCGGCTTGCCTTACTGCGATCATGTCGATTTGAAGTCACTGGGAACGAATACTCAACAAAATATGTACTAAAAGAAGAAAATGACATACGGTTTTGTCCCTAAAAGTTTGTATTTTTTATAACAAAGTCAGTGATTTGCATCATCATCATCATCATTATTATTATTATTATCATTATAATTATTATTAGCATTATGATCAACAAGATTTTAAATGTTTTCCTAACCATTTCCTGGCAATTAATGGCCGAAGTGGTTTTCCTTTATTTGAGGTTTTTCTGGGTGTTGTGGGTGAGCTGCTAGCTGGTACAGTCAGAGACTCAATCGTCACTCTTGCCAGCCGCACCGAACTCAGCAAAGTCAGCTGCTCTGCACTCAGGAGAAAATGGATATTCCCACCATTTCCTGACCGCTGATTCTCTGAATTGTGGCTGGACACAGAAAAACACAGTTCCCAACCATTTCATGCATCTAAGAACAACCTGAGCCTCTGAAAGAAGCTCTAGCTCTGACTTAAAAAGAATATGTAAAGGCCCTCACCCTTCACTAATCTTGGGTGCAGACCCGGTCAGCTTTTTTGCCTGATCTTTACTTGAAGACACGATCCCTTGGCACTCCTCCTCAGTGTCAGCTAATGTGGTACCTGTAATCTGAAAGAATGACAGTTATACTAGAAAATCTGTTAAACTGACAAAGCTTACTTTACCAAAATTTAAAAAAACAAACATATAAAAGTCATCTAGTTACAGGAGTTTTGTAGAACAAATTTTCCAGCAAGCTCTGATCATACTGTGGATCATTGAGCTCGCTATCGCTACAGACACTGCTATGACCAGAAAGAGAATCAGGGCAGGGGCCTTGTCCATCCCAGAGAGGAAAAGCAGAAGTAGAGCTTTAAAAGAAAAGAGAAAAAAAGGGAAAACTTTAAGTAAAAATACAACATCGTACATCTGCATCTGGATATAAATTCAAACATGGATACCTGCCAAGTACCAGATCCACAGCTCTGTTGTCTATGTCAGCAGGCCCGTCCAAGTCACTGTCTGAGATTACAGTAACATCATCAGAGTGCTTCAGAGTTAAATCAGTGTGAAGGATATTTTCAAGAAACATCCCAGAAGGAGAAGACAAGGGCCTGCAAAGAAAAGAAGAAAGTCTTACAGAAAGTGAATTGGTAAGAGAGAGGAAGCACTATTTTTTTTTCAACACTAACTTTGGCAGAGGTTGGATGTTATCCTTTGGTAGAGGCAGTGGAGTATCTTTCAGAGCCGCCGCACTATCGGTGTCAGATTTCAAAGCTGATATAACCATTGCATTTCTGAGTTTGTTTCCACGGTCGAGAATAACTGAGATGAAAGAAATAAAATTTCAAAATATAGATATGCGTTTCTGCAAACTGATAATGCATGGATGCTTAAACAAACCTGAAATGATATCATTAGTTGGTTGATTTAAAGGATTCACAGCTGTTTGACTGTTCTGAGATCTGTTTGTTGTTGGCATCTGATTTTCAAGCGTCTCTTCTTCGTCCCTCTGTGCATTTTGGAAATATAAGTGGTCCTTCCCTCTGAAAATATTATAGCAACGAATAAGTAAGATCACTGTCCTCAGATTTAAAAATGGCACTGCGTATGCCAAGATATGAGATGCTGTGCAGGTGTTTGAATTCAACTCTAAACCTTGGTGTGTTTCCGCCACTGCTCTCGGCTGATTCTTTCCCGTTGTTGGCTGAAAGCAACCTGTGCTGTGACGGCACGGTCATTGGGGTGACTTGTCGTCGCTCGGTGCTGAGGTCTGTGTGGGGACCGGAGCCGCTGCTGTCATAAGCTTCTGTCAGTGGCTCCAAACTAAGAGCTACCTGATGAGGGGTGTAAGAAAAAGCTTAGATGTGGACTGTCCTCAATGTCACAAACTGAGTGAGCAAAGCCCAATTTCAATACAGCCAATAATACTCAGATACAAATAAGCACTTGGCAAGTAAATATGATTTTAAGTCTACACTCACCTGTAGCTCTCCCAGCTTTTCAGACGTTGGAGATACAAGAGTGTAAAATCCACTGATTGACTGTGATAGTGACAGGCGGGAGATGCCAGCGACCTGAGCTCGTGCAACTGGCAGATGATCTGGTTTAGTTAGGACTTCCAGCACCAAAGAGCCCATATCTGTTGATGAACAGCATAATGGAGATTAAAAGGAAATCGAAGCAGCATAGCAAACTCAAGAGCATCAACCTCTCCTAACTACCTGTAAGGTAAGAGGTGAACTGTTTTGGGCCACAGCGGATGGGGAAGCGAGCTGTGGTCTTGATAGTTTTCTGTGCCAGCTGTGATCCATCTCTGGGAAAGAAATGTGTACCGTCGGACGACTCTCCCCACCAGCGCAGCCTGATGAACGTTGCAGATGGTGGCTTGTGAACTGTCCATAAAACTCGGCCTATGGTCACCTTCAGGAAGCATCTGAGCTGGCCCTCGACCAGAGGTGGGAGACTAGTGGATGGGGACACATCACTGGGGACTGCAAGAGTTAAAGTGGAAACACAAAGAAAGTAATAAAACGAATGGGATGTTCAGTTTTCCTATATTTTCTTTTATTGCCTTGAAAAACATTGGACAAATATAACAGATTGGATATGACAAATTATATCAAGCCTTCCTCTAGAAAGAAAAACATGTACTGAAAGATTTTACCTAATGTTTTTCTTTAAACGAATGAAAAATATTAGGTTAAAGAGGGAAAATTTTACTGTCAAAGTTACTTTAACCCAAACTAAAAATCACACTGACAATACTGTTCTAACTTCAGCGGGATATAACTGGTTATATGGGGCTTTCAGTTAGGTCGTATGTTACAACATAGATCCGCAGAGATTTAAATCAGACCTAAATAAATTTACAGTAAAAAACACCAATGCTTACACTTTCAATGGATATTTTATAAGTTCTTTTATATCGCCCATTGCTCTATTAGATTGAGATCTAATGACTGTGAAGGCTAGTTACGTACAATGAACTCTTTGCCATGTTCAAGAAACCAACATTAGACAATTTGAGATTTGTGACATTGTACCCATCAAAAAATGGATACAATGTGTTCAGTAAAGGGATGGACATGGCCAGCAACATTACAAAGGAAGGCTGTGTTTTGTTTTTTAAACAGTTCTCAGTAAATAAATACATACTAAGGGGTTCAAAGTGTGCCAAAACAATATCCCCACAGCCTTACACCACCAGCAGCAGCCTAAACAGGCGTACCTAACATAGTGGCCGGTGAGCGTTCTCAAGGTCTGATTACTCACTTAATCTTACACCAACTTGCCATGTATTAGGAAGTATTTTGGTATCTCTTATGAAATCAACACAGTCTTGTTTATGCATAAACACCACAAAAACGAAAAAGGAATAAAACAGAAACCGATTGAAGGCGCCCGTTTTAAAGAGAGATTGTATACTTTGCCTTTAGCTTTAGCATATTTTGACAAAACCACAAACAAAGGTTGCATAAAGTTGACTGCTAGAGCTACACGTAAACAAACAAAAGAGACTTGTGAAGACCGGCGAAACAAACCGAAAGACAGTGCATACAAAACAAACAGTACATAGAGAAATGTAACTAATAAGTAAGTAAACATTTGAGGCTAATCTGAGGCTGACAGCTGTCGGTAACATTACAGTAGCTAACGGCTAGCTAAACTGAGTTTACCTTTCTTTTTGCTGCCTGCAGTTCTGGCGGACCTCTGCTTTCTGCTCTTCATCCCTCAGCTCAGTAAGCATGGACTGTAACTAACAGCCAGGCCAAAGCACAGTCAGAGACGTTAGCAGGCATGTTATCGCTCTGCAGCTAACTTATAATCCGTTAAACGCAGCTGAGTGAGCGGCACACACACACCCACAGACACTCATAATACAAACAGCAGCGCGGAAAACTGTTCCCGAGCAACGAACTACCCCGCTTCCGCTGCCGCTGCTTTTCACAGAGGCATTCTGGGAAAGTGAGTTAATTTTTGCTGCGATGTTTTTTCTTTTTTTTTTTTAGAGCTGTTGAATAGATTCATTCATAATAAAAATGTGGAAAACTACGACTACACAATTACTGAGCAGCATGATAACCGCCATGAAGGAGGATTTATTACACTTATATTTATGGCATTTACATTGTGTTGTACTAATACAGTAACTAACAGTGTACAATGTCTATCTTAATTATGAGGTTTTTAAACCATAATGTTTAAATAATTGCTGAAATGGAAGCAGGAATGCAGAGATTAATTGGGGTGGGCGGGGGGGCAAATAATATTCTGTTTTAAGACTTTTCTCTGCCTTTTGCTTTTTAGCCACAGTGGACACTTTTACTTTTTGCAGCTCAACCATTACATTGAATTGAAGCTATTCTAAAATTTGTGAAATATGTATCACAATGTATGTGACACACACATATGAAAGCTTTATTTGCAATCATTTTATTCAGAAGTGTATTTTATTGGCACAAAAGTGTTTTTTCTTGTACCCAGTGTCCAACAGTCCTTTAAAACAACCATAAGTGCAGCTTCAACAATGCATCCAAAACTGTTCAACTGTGTAAAAGCAAATAAACAATAGATTAAAAAAACAACCAAACAATATATATTACTGTGAAACATTACAAATACACCTCCGAGCTGTCTACCAGTAGAGGGAAGCCCTGGTCTTTCAGTCAAAGCTGTTCACTAACACAAGTCTGTAATGCTCC
>NW_024583111.1:70584-90644 GCF_018398535.1 Haplochromis burtoni | reverse complement strand
TTTTATGTTGCTACTTATCTGTATTTTCCATCAGTTGTGCAAACTCACTGACTTTAAAAAGTGTTCGTTTAGTTCTCAAAACTTAGAAAGACCCATAAGGCTCTGAAGAATTTGTTTTGTGAGGCACAGAATCACTGTGTGCTCTTGACAGTGTGCCGAGGAAGACCTACGCATGACCTGATATTATGACCTCTGGTTATGTGAGCTTCAAATAGTTTGGACTTTACGCTTGCAGAGCAGCAAGTCCATCTGCAGCTATATTTGCTGTGGAAACAGTGAGAACCAGTGATAATGAGTACATCCAGAGCGCAGATTAAAACTCCTTCAGTTCTAAAAGAAACAGTAAATTTTAAAACAGACAGAAAGAAATGATTACTTTAAACCATTCTGATTATTGAGATGTTTCTGATTTGATGAAATAAAAATAATATTTTTATTAATTTAAAAAATAGATGATTTAGATGATTTTATAGGTAAGAAAATGAAACTAAATACCTAACCCAGCTTGTAACTACAGTGTTTTTTAATATAGTAGTATTTAGTTATTCTTTAAATGAAATAAATTTGTGTTCTAAGATCTTTTTGCTTTGAGCATTTCCTGTGACTTACACATGACAAGCAAAGCGTTATTAGAGCTTCAGAGCAGTCGAGCCTGTCTATCCATCATCTCCCTGGGAAAACAATCCTGCTCTTTACTGTGCATGCAGGAATGTGAAACAGGCTGGTTTATATATTTGGAAGCACTGTCTGTGTACACTGCGGTGAGCAAAGGTATTATTCAGAGATCCTTGCCACTCAAGCAGCAGGGCATCTCCAACATGTCACATACATCCAATCCTGCTTTTCCTACCTCATATAGTGAATTTCAGCACTGTTTTATGATGGGTTATGACCTACTTAGACACTCATATCTGAATAGTATGCAGTCAGGATTGTTCATGTGAGTTTACACAAGTTCCAACATTAATGAAGAGCAGAATCTGAACCTCAACTCTCTACTCTTGCTGGTTCATTTGTTCCATGAGACATTCAGTTAAATCCAACCAAATTCAAAGAGTCTTCCACAGACAGCAATGACCACATCATTCAGCCAGCTGGGAATGCGCAGGCACATTCACAATTTCTACTTCCTTTGACTCACTGGCACCAGCCTGAACTTCGAGCCTGAGCTCTGACAACATTAATCTCTGGTGACTCGGATTTTAACCTCTTGAAACCTGATTCTTTCTGAGACACTGATTATCTCTGTTGACTTAGTATTTATTATTAATTTACTATTTATATTTCAAAATAAAGTTTGATTTGTAAAAGCAGATCCCTGAGTGAGCCCAGTGTAGGAACAGGGCTGTATAAGATCTCTGTTTAAAGCTGGCAGGAGGTAAACAGCCTTGCACAGTGTACTAAAGCCAGCACAGTGTGCAAAGGCAAAGGCCTCTATCCATCTGCAGGAACTGGCCAGAAAGAGCATTTCGCCCTTGGGGGCTGGCTGCCAGATGCCCCACTCCTCCTCTGCCTCCTCCTCCTCCACCATGTCCACTGCAGCAGTGTCCGCTGTACACTCCAGGATCCCTGGGGCTTTAGGGCTCCAATCACAGATGCATGCTTCCCCAGCTCTCGCTGCCCTTGCTTGTGCATCAACTTTCCTGCTGCCTCCTTCTCTCTCCCTGTGGCTCACAATTGCAAAGGCTTGCACTCCAAAGGGGCCCAGCAATGGCTCCACCCCTTCACTCTTGAGGATTCAGACTGCAGCGATGTTGGAACTCTTGACCATACTCATGGATCCATTTGTTTGCCACTGGAACACAAAGATAGACACAAATCATGTGAAATTATCTTCTACAGAAAAAAAAAAAAACAGTATCATGAAAGTTTTTTTCTTTTTTTTTTTGCTGTTGAATATTTTCAACTTGTACTTGGAGTCATTGTACTTGGAAAGTGTAGCCTGGAGGTTAATATCTGGCGATATATATGGCTGCTAAAAACAACACCTTCACTAAATACTTCTGCAGCTGTTTTTCAATGATTAATATCTTTCTGTCAGCTTAACTGAGTCCTGAACACACGTGTGATGGCCTGGTTTCAGGCATCAGCAGATGTTTAGATTCCAAGTGTCTGAACTGCTCTCTGCCACATCTCTAAATGCCTAATGGGGTACAGATGTGCACCAGCATATCAGGAGAGCTGAATGCTGGATAAGCGATGGTGACTGATTTGCTACTTTCCATATTTACGCTACTTTTTCACAGCCCTGTCACATCATAATGCACCTGGGTCTTACCCCATTTGTCTCCAATAAGTACGGGGCAGCCAGCATGCAGTGTGTCGTCGTTTCCTTCACCATTTCTGTGCAGGTTCCACCAGAAGATAGCAGCTTTCTGTGACATGAAAAACAAAACAAATCATTTTGAGTATCTTAAAAAAAGAAGTGTGGTTTAAACTATGGTCAGTAACTATCAGTTATTTTAAGTACTTAATAATAAGTTCTATAGTCTTAATTTTTGGCCTATATAATATTATTAAGTAAACAAGTTTAAAAAGTGGGTATTTTATTGCGTAAGTATTTTATTTTTCCCCCCCCAAAAAAAAGCACACTGGATTCTGCTATGTTTGCTGACATGGTCCACTTGTCCCCTTAAACAGGATGTCTGCAAGTCAATACAGTCGCAGGAGGACGATATTACATCCTAGAGGTCAGTAAATGGTTTATTGTGTCTAAAAATGCTTTAAACCGTGCTTGGCATTCACAGTAACCACAGCAAACCAAATTTAAAACCTGTGGTAGATTTGGACTACCATGTTAGACCTTGTCTCCCCAGGGCCATAATTAAAACACCAAAGGGGGAAATTTCTTTTCAAAGAGCATTTTTCAAAGACTTCCAGAGAGTTGAAGAATCAATGCCAAGGTGTTGGCATCTGAACACCTTGGCATTGAATATGCTGGCATTGTTTCCTAGTATTTTACTTTTTATGGTGGTGTTTCTTTTAATTTGTCACCAATGTGTATGACTTCTCTTTCTTACTTTTTTTTTTCTTTTTTTGGTCACTTTATCTTTCTCTGAAGTTTGGACAAGAAATGAGTTCTAAGGTGAAAGGTTAAACCCCAGGAATGGCCTGTTAAACTTTATACTGCAGCTCATTTATCAACCAGAAAAACATACCAAAAAACAAAAGATAAAAAAAACCCTCCACTGACTTTGCAAAGTAAAGTAGTAGTGAAATAAAGTAGTAAATTCATCTCAAGGCTATTGTTTCTGTGATCGGACATTTAGTATTTTGACACCAAACTTATTTAAATGTGTAAAAGGGAAAAATATGAAATAAAAGTAACAGATACTAAGATATTTGCAGTGTATTTACCTCCACAACAGGAACGCTGAAGTTGGCGTAAATGAACGCTGTGGACCCACCTGCCTCCACGGGGCTGAGCTGTGGAAAAGGACATTCCTTCAGAGCTGTGTCTTGTGTTTACGTGCTCATGTTATGAAAAGCCGCTCTGTCTGCTGCAGTGTTTGAAAACTCATTCTTTTTCAATCACCACCCAGTTTTACTTTTATTGTAAGGACAAAAGCACTCAGCAGAAGGACAAATTGGTTACATGAACACAAATAAAAGGTTCAAATAAATGTGTTCTCCCACCAAATATTTCCTGAAGCCACCGCATCAGGACAAATAAGAAGGTGACTGTGAGAGTTTGTTTCAAGTTTGTTGCGTGGCAGAATATCCCTAAAGTGTAAATGTAGTTACTGTTGTCAGTTTCTCAGGCTTGCTGTCCAAGTTGGCCAGGTTCTCCAAATGTGTTTATTTTTAATTTAGACTTTTGGACAGCTGAAAAAGAACTGCCAAAGAACTTTTAGCTACGGGGTCAAATAGGGTCAATAGATGGTTCGACTTTACTCACATATATCATAAATGTAGCCACCCGATTCCCAGTTTTCAACTTGAACACGGGGCTTGAAGGTGACTGTTTTTACAGAAATGCAAACAGACATTATAAAGGCAATTAAAATATCCACTATCACCATGTAAATAAGCGCTAATCAACTAACGCAACAAACTTACAGTAGCATGGTCAAAATGAGGTTCATAATGGCCACCAATCCCATAATTTACCACCTGGAGGTACTCGCCGTATGGATGCTTCACATTCAGACCTGTGAGCAGTGAGATCCTCTGGTCCAACTTCCCAACAATAGACTGTGCTGAACCCTTCAGCCATGCACTAGCAATAAAAGATATTGATTAATAAAATGATACTGTGACTGAAAAGAAATACCAGCTGCATGTAGTAGTAAACCTGCAGCAGATGTTTTTATTGTTATGGCAGTAGTAGAGTAACAAGAGGTGATGTTTGTACCTCTTACTGATCCGATAGTCTGCTGTTGCTTGTTTCTCTCCAGCTGCCACTACAGACCTTCTCAGCTTGTTAGCAAAGACAGAAAAAAGCATCTTAATTTTGCGAATGTTACAGCAGCCAAACTTTAATGCATCTAAGGATGGGTTTCCATTAATCCTTTCTTCTTTTTAGGACTTTGGAGGAAAGTGAAGCAGAACCTGAGAAAAAAGCACCGCAAATATATTTGTGTAAACCACAGAGCTTCTCCGGTTTTCATGATTGTTTTCCAATTTTCCAACAGGTATACACAAACATTTCCATGCTGAGAATTAGTAGTGAAATATTCAACTCAATATATACAGTTCAAACAATTAATCACCAAGAAAACCTATTTAAACTGTTTGTTAACAGACCTGTATTCTGGGATCTAGCAACAGCAAGCTGGAAACCATGCTCCATTCCACTCTCTGCTCCAAACTAAGACCAGGGGCCTGTTTTCAATCAGCCCACAAGCTGACATAATGATGAAATAAGTACAGGGGTTTCCATCTGAGCAAGAGATGGAAAACCCACTGAACAATGCCAAAACCTCACAGAAACTATAGGGGCAGCAAATGTGTTATCCCACCAAATATTTCCTGCATCAGAAGACTGAAGAGCTCTCAGGACGATCCACTGCAGTAAAGTTTCACTTTACTCATTGGATATTAAGACTCAGCTATCGTGGACTGAACATTTATCGGCCCCAGCTCTGTTGGTTTATTTGGACAGTTTGAGGAATTCAGCCAAGTTTTTGTAGTAATGTATTCCTCTTTTCCTTAAGCTTTGCTAAACGTTTGGAAGCACGCCAACTCTTCCGCTATATGATCCCTCCAGAATCTTCCCAGTAGGAAGTCTGGCTTAGACGCCAGCAGTCAGAGGCGTTTTGTAACACACCTACACACGGTCTAGATTCAAGTCTCGTCTTTGCAAAATTAAAGAATGATCAGCAAAAAGCACTAAAATTAATAGTACTCATTATGACCTACATTTCTATTCACAGCATTTTATATACATCTATATTAAAATATTAGATTCCCTCTACTCATGCATTAATTAAGTGTACCAAATTTTAAAAACTAAATGTATTAACTGTTTATAACAATTCAGCATTTAATGTTTTTCACCATCAAGAAACATGACTTAAAAGTTTACTCTGAATCTTTATCTGTTATAAATAAAAGCTCCAAAGGCCGAAAGATGTGTTTCGTTAAAGAAAAAACTTGTCGAATGATAATGTTTGTTAGTGACACACACATATACATATATATTGATTTGGTCTATTAGAACATCTATTATATGCTTCAGTTTGGCAGTCCCACACCTTAATGTGACTTTGCAAAGGAAAAAAGTGTTCATTTAGTGCTTTTGTTGATTTGACTTCTTGTTGCTAAGTTAACATTTTGCAGATTCATGTTTTGTGAGTCCCATGTGGGAAACCCCCTCCCTTTGTTGACAAGATTCTCCAAAAGTTTGGATTACAAAACCATTCAACAATCTGACGGAATCAACTAAAACACAAGACGTTAAGACACTGTTTGTTTGTTTTTTAATTCCCAAAAATCTAACGTATTGAAGGCACATGGGTTGTTTGACCACATGCGATGAGCACTCACTCCTGGCTGGGCGAGGCTCTTGATGTCTTCAGCCTCTGTGTCAGTGACAAAGTCATGGTAGAGGACCACATACGGCTGCAGGCTCACCACCTCCCGTTTTGCAGGCATCAGTATCAGTGCAGGATTGTTGTTGGTGAAGTAGTCACAGAAGAGTTGGGGATTTGCAAAATGCCTGCGCTGTAAGAAGCAACGACCATATGAAGTCTATTAACAAGATCAAAACATGGATATCCATCTACAGTTACTCATATAATGGATCTTGTCACCACATAAAAGCTTAAAAACAAAGACGACATTTAGAGTTTTTGCGGTGCTTTTTAAAGCTAAGAAAACATTTTACAGACCTAAAAATGTAGAAATTAAATGAAGTTGTTAGAGTATGCTAGGAGCGAAGCTTTATGACTTCAGATCGGCACTTTGGTCAAGACTTACATTTGTAAACTAATTTGATGGATTCATGTGTTTTTGGACAGAAATTAAGGATCCTCAGAGGATGAAATCAAATCAAATCACTGAGATTTTCCTCTGTTAGTACTGGTGGTGTTTTGGGTTTTTTTGTCAGCAGTATCTTAGTGTCAATTTCCATGTTTGTTGTTTTTATTTGATGTGAAGTTTGTGCTTGTGCTTTTATCTTGAAAGAGGCTATGTAAATAAATACGTATTTACTTTTGATGAAATAATTTCATGAGTGTGACAGGCATGTTTCAGGTGAAAAAAGGTGAAAAAATAATTAGTTTTATTGGCATACCGATGTGAAGATTTTAAAAAAGGCTCTCCAAAATTCCCTCAACTTTTATCTCACATGACATCTACATACACTGATGTAAATATTTAAATTGTAGTCCATGTAAAAATGAAAAAACAAAACATCCTCTTAAATAAAGTGCATCCTGAAACACTGAACATCCAGTGACATAAAACCCTGTAACTCAAGGCTACATTACTGTATATGCATTTGAAAAGTTTGATGTGTTCCTGTCCTGATCTGCTCCTCATTATTGCAATACCTGAGAGCCTCGAGTCCGGCAGAGTCTCTCATAAGTGTCCCTGGTCCTTAAAAAACTGGAGGAGGGTCTCGTCAACCCAGTTCCTCTGGGTGGACCAGCAGCAACCAGGAGCTTCTCGTATTTCTTAACATTCTGCAAAACTCTTCCATTCATTGGATCTGAGAAAGAAAATGTGTAAACAGTCTGAGAGAGGGATGACACAGTTCACTGAGAAAAGGGGTTTTAAGAGCCTTACTGTGATGCAGTAACTCCTGAGATAGACTCAGAGCGTAGGAGACGTTTCCTGTCTGAGACAAGAAAAGGATTTCAGAGAAATCTAAATCATCAATCATGCAAATTTCCTCAGTCTGTCTGTTTACTTACTTTAAAGTGAGAAAAGGCAAGGTGATCCAAAGCATCCTCCAAAGTGCCTTCATTTTCAGGGCTCCACTCCTCTCCTGCTCCCCTGAAAAGGCGCGCAGACTCCTCCAACCACTGCACTGAGTGATAATAGTCTTCTTGTTCATAGGCCACCTGGGTACAATAACACCAAAAAAAACAAGTACTTCACAATTTAAACAGAGTCTGTCTAGAACTGAAGAGCTGAATACTGCATCCATGTCAGCCAGAATTTGTGAGGTTTTGTGGTTGCAGGGATGATTTCAGTAAGGATCACACTAACAACTGTAAGACCAGCCAGAGTCAGAGTCAGCAGCCAGAGTCAGATAGTTTCTCATGATAGTCAGCTGATATATGTTTGTGGCTGGCTGAGCCATTTTAGCCATTTCAGCTTGACTTGAATTCTTTTCTTTTGGATTTACTGGGTTAGGATCTTGTTTCATTTTTTTGCATATCACCGCCATCCTTTTTCTTAGGGTTTACTCTTCTGTGTGTCCTGTGATGCCTTGTACCTTCTCAATTCTTCTATATGTGCTTCTTGTTAATTGCTTTCCTTTGTTCTTGTTCCACACCTTTATGGCTATTTTTGCTTTTGTTGTCTCTCCCTCACCTTCACCCTATTGTCAGCCCATCTGTTCACCCACCTGTGTTTATTCCTTGTGCTCTTCCACTTTCAGTTTTTGTTTAGTCCCCCCTTTTATCCTGCGTGTATCATGTAGCAGCTTATGTTCTACAGCTGCCATCAAGGCCCAGTTTCAGAAACCTTTCGCAGCACACTGACACCTGGAATCAAATCTCTGATAAACACACACAACCAAAATAAATGAATTCCTTCTTTGTTCTTTCAAAAACTGACTTTGTCTTTTGAATTTCTCTTTTCCTTGGGTCTCATGATTTTAGAGAAGCTCTGCAAAATCTGATAAAGTACTACAAAGTGGTGTCAGCTGAAAGATATAATTGGGAAAAAAATCTAGGTTGCAGAGTCAATAAAGTAAACCTAACAGACCTCTTCAGCCTGATTCTCATCAGTGCCTGAAGCAAGTAGATAAAAAAATAATCTGGACATTTCTGTAACCGAATATGGGCGGTAGATTTGCATTACATGTAGGCATGTCTTCCATAGAGTGTGTCCCTGCATCACATTTTCATGTATGATGTGGAAATATAAAACTGGACTACAGCATTTTTAGATTTTGAAAGTCACAAACACTAAAGGTCTCCTTTACTTAGGTTCAAAGCAGTTTAGCAGTTGACCTGACTTGATGAAGTAGGTGCTGACTAAAGGGCTGACAGCACCCACACTGAAAGTGGGTTGTAAGAGACTCCTCCCGTCACAGATTACATCCACAACCACAGCTCCATGTGTGCTATTTAACCCCCACAAACACACACAGAAGCCCACCAACTCATCACACATGCTGAGTTAATCCACCACAGGTTTACACCCACATTTCACTCTTTAATTTAAGATCAGCTATTCTTAACAGAAATAGCCTAAAGAGCAATAAATGTGTAAAAATACTCAGCTGATGAGGTAATGAGCCTGAGGGAAGCGTCAGCTGGCAATTACCTTAAAGGGCCCTAAACCTCTCCCCACTAAAACTGAGACACTCAAATTTGTGTTAAATGTGTCTGGTTTTGAAGATCAGTTTAAAAACTACATGATAGCACATGCATGCAGGAGCTCTGTTATAGAGAAAACCCTAAAACTAAGCATCTCTGCTGACTGACCGCCTCACATAATTTCAGCCCTGGTACAAGTGAAGACAAGCTTTTGCAGCATGACTTAATGTCTTTTCCATACAAGAGTATGTCTCTCCCACACAGTGCCCTACCCTTACACATAACCACTGCATGAAAACAGTGGAATTTATTGTGGGGAAAATCTCCTTTTTTTCCCCTTCTATAGAATATTATATTCATCTGCGCATGAAAAGAATTCCCAGGCACACAATGGAAAGAATCCCAGTTTTCTAGTCTAGGTTCCCACAACAGAACTATTAACAAGTCTGGGATAAAACTGCAGCCCTCTGGAACGGGATGTTAACCAGAGTGAAAACTTTTCAGGACACCAACTTCCAAATACGTTAATTTCCTTCAGTGACTCCTCCTACCTTATGTTACTCTGACAGCTGTTCCAGAAAGAAGACAGATGTGTACTTGCACCACACTTCCTTTGTTGTGCTTTTAAGAAATACAGAGTTGGCACAAATACTGTATACTCTACACTGCTTTCATTTTATGCTTCGTCACATTTTATTTGAAAACATTTATAACACAGCTATATTTTCCTGTTTAAAAGAAAACAATAATCTTGCATTGTTAAAGATTAAAGCGGGTGGTGCAGCCAACACATACAGCTGAAGCTAACAGCTGCCTGTTTAGATGTCATCTCTACTAAATCAAGTCACTGAACCTTCTCTCTCGACTTTGTTTCTGGTATTGATTTTGGAGGATTTTACTGCAGTAATCGGACAAATAATATGGCCTGCTCTGTGGTTAACTGCACTAACAGCCTGCCAAGAGGTTTGTGCACCACTTTTATGGTTTTCTCAGTGTTTGCACTAACTGAAAGTTAAGTGCAATGCCCCTTTACAGTCCACAGATAATTTAACTTCAAATTCATTTGTTCACTTCTGGCTCAAAAAAACCCAATATGGAGATGGTCAAAATGCCAGACTCAAAGCTTTAAACATCAACCCGCCAACCTTTGAATGATGTCATTGTGGCTTTATCCATCTTTTATGTAGGCTTAGGTCGTTATTAGATTCACTGATGAATGGTTTGCCTTTCAGGCAATTTGGTAAAAATTACTTTTTGATCTAAAGTGTAAAACTTAGACAAATAAGACAAAATTGTGAACACGTATTTGTGTAGCAGTAGAAGATTTTCTTTCCCAACACATTAAGCATAGGAGGAGAACATACATGGCATCGCCCATCACATGACCAAACCCTGGGCTGGGAGCCAAACGTAAAAGATGCTACATAGTAAAACAGCACCATTATTTTTGTTACTTAAATTTTCCAAATATTTCTGTTCTTTTACATGCAGGATTGTGTTTTTTCCAAAGTACATAATTTTTTCAGTACCTTCCCAACCAGAAAGCAGTCATCACCAGAGAGCTGGACAGATACTGCAGGCATGTAGACATCCACAGACTCGCCATTAGTGACTCTCTGGAAACGGCCCCTTACAAGGCTGGAAACTTGCAGAGCATATACATCCTGCAGCCTCATTAGCCCCTTAGCAGCCCCTTGGAGGTCTTCCAGATTGGGGAGATCAGCCTCTTCCTCCTCGTAACTGGACCTGAGGGCTGGACAGCAGAGGGGCAAAAAGGTGAATGGTGAGGGGTTGGGTGGTGACAGTAGAGGGGGGTGGATGCTTAGATATCACCACCAGATGTGTCTTTGAAGAAGGCAGTGGGGCAACCTTGTAGGTTCTCGAGGGCTTCATTGCTGTAGACGACATTCAGCCACTCTGAATGAAGACGTTTGATCAAAGTAAAAGCCACCAGAGGGTTGGCCATTGTGACCGCTGGGCCTTTGTAAAGTTCTGTGTGCAGGTCGGATACTTTGGCATAAAAACTGTGTGAAGATACAGAATTATTAAACAGGGTCTTCAGACTGGAAACAATAAAAACTCAATAATTAAAATGGCATTTTATGCACAAAACATTATTTTCACCAGAAGAAAAATTAGAAGCAATTCTACAAAAAAACAAACAAACAAAACTATAGAGTTATTTGTATAAATTAGCGGGAAGTGACTTAGTTTTGTAACAGTGATCCTGCATACAACATTGTGAAATAAAGCCACGAAAACCTAGTCTATTTTTTCTGCTTTTTAATGACATACATATAAGGTTTATGTAGTTCATTATATGATCATTTCACTATCAAGCCTCACATCTGCAACGCTTGTTCTATTACTATTTACTATGTGTGTGTGTGCAGTGTCTCCCGGGTTAATTACCACCTCTGGAAAACTCGAACAAACCGAGATAACAATACCTATGGGGGTTTCTTTTAATTCTGTGTGATATTTTCCAAGATACACATCGTTTAAATCCTTTACAATCAAATCTGTTTCCAGTGTTTCACCATTACTCACCGTTTGATGTCTTCAAGTCTGTCCAACTCGTGGTCAATGTAAGTTCTCAGGTAATCGATCAGCTTCCGTTCAACTCTGACCGCCTGCTTTACGTTCAGCAGCGATGTATACATTTCCCCTCTAACGACACTCAGGAGGCCCGAGAGAAAGCAAACAAGAACACAAAACTTCATCTCCGAAAGTGAGCTGTCCGCTCTCTTCCTCGGCAGATTCACCAGTTCTAATTGCGTCTCTCAGTTTTGCTGAACAGCACCGCTGAGCTTCAGCATTTGGAGCAGGCTCTCAGCTGATCTGAGATCAGCCTTCGCCCTCTGTTCATCATATCATACGTACAGCCTGGATTCATTCAGAACAATTAGTTTGCGCTCATGTACTCACCAACATCATCTGATTTATGGGGTTTCGCGGATGCTGATGAAATGAGTTCAGTTTTTGCAAATAATGCGATGTAATATATTTGCAATATTTTGTTTAGTTTTACTTTGAAGTCAATTTTCTAAAAATGTGAAAATCAACGAGAAATCATCTGCTCTTCAAAAACTGAGTTTGGAATCACAGCGACATCTGCAGGACAAAGCTCTGCGCAACAACCAAGCTGCAGCAGCGAAGTGCCACAGCAAGGATCCCTAAAAGACGGACAGCGCTTCCTGGTGGTGATTTTTGATCAGTACAGTGGAGGAGGAGGAGGAGGAGGCCAGGAAACTAGCAGTGAGGATGGATTAGATAAGGAAGTGTCAAAAGCGGAAGATGGCATGGAATATAATCTGTGCAATCTAGGCTAAAAAATGACTGATGAGAAGGAACTCAGTGATGAGGAGAATGGCTATGTTTTTTCGTTTTTTGTTGTTTTTTTTTTGGGGGGGGGAAGGGGGGGTCTTCTAAAGTGAGATTATGTGCCGAAAATATGTATCAAACATGCTAAATTATTATTATTATTTTTATGTTTGACATTGCTGTAAACGATCTATTTAAATATTCAGCCTGCAGTTAAAAATGAGTTAAACCGAACCAGAACAAACTCAAATGTATTTAATTCATTGTAAAGACTATTTTAGTCTTGTGTAAAGATTTTCTTTTATTATTAATATGAAGATATTTTCAGATTGCCATTGAATTGCGATGCCATGTGCAGCAAAAGTAACAAGCAGGAGACAATGACTTATTGTAAAGTAAGGAAGGCTGTAACTGTGATATTAATGATGAAGAGATTCATCTGAAAAAAGGTGTTTTTTTCTCAGATTAAAAATTTGTGGAATTAAGTTTTTAAGACTAATCTACAACAAATTTGTTGGGTAACCGAGAAGAAAATCTTTTATCTACTGCTGTAGACTTTCAACAGCTCTATTCTGTGTTCAGTTTTATTAACATCACGTGATAATCATCCTCAAAGAAATGCAGTAAACATCAAAGTCTGATAAGAAACAATATCATTATATGCATTCAAATGTTCTGCATCCAAATACTGTTGCAAGGATTTCTTTATAATACTGACAACATAAGATTTTAAACATGTGATTACTAAATGTCAAACTTATCAATAATGCTTAGATTAAAAGGTCAAAGCATTATGGTTCGCAAATTTCAGATTAAAACGGCAGAAAATGTTCACAAAGTACAGCTTTTTAAAACAGAGTGCAGTTTAAGATGATTTAATGATAATACCAACCAAAGTGTTGAAGAATAAAACTGAGATGATAAAGGCATTTTATCACAATTTTGTAGAATTTCCTTTCAGTATAAAGTGACATCTTTTAATAGTGCAGTTATTTTTTAACAAAAAAGTATTTTCTGAGATTCACTCTAAACTATTGTAGGTTAGAGATGTAATGGAGCTGTCAAACATTTATTAGTGCAAATATCTGACACAAACACATGACCAACATGAGGAGTTTCTTATTAAGATTTTAGACACCTTTTATTAGCCTTTTTAAGGAAAAGAAGTCAAATCACTATTTAAATTACCACTGAAATTTTTTTTTTTTAAATTTACTGTAAATATTTACTGATAATTACAGAGCCCCTATCATGAGCCAGATTCTTTGATCTGTGCAAAAATATGTGAAGGTAATATGAGGCTTTAAAAACGTTAGTCAGACAAATAAACTGGATCTGTTAGATATATTTTTAAATATATTGCCTGTTTGTGTTTCCAGATTGAGCTTTAGAGGAGGAACAGTAATACAAAGAGTTTGTTTTCTCTCCAGTGTAACTTTTTCCACTTACTGTCATTTCATGAAGACTGGTTTTAGGTTATTAGTTTGTTCCACGTGCAGTATAAGAAGGAATCTGTTATTAGCCAGTGTGAATGGAAAAAATAATTACAGCGTAAAAAATTGCTCGGTGTTCATTCGGGCAACCGACAGACAGAGATGCAGATACTCTGAACAGGTTTTCTGCAGGAGTCTAAACTGTTTTTTTCATAAAGCAGACAAGCTGTCCTGCTGTTTGCTTCTGAAATGGGGCTTGACTGTGTCTAAGCAGCAGAGGAATGTTTTCCCAATGTAGCCCCTCAGACTGTGATCTCTGAAGCCGTAGATCAGTGGGCTAAGAAAGCGTGGGATTAGGATAAAACAGAAAAAACAGAAATAGGTAACGTCTTCTACTGGCCATTTAGTGTACAGCAATATGAGAGTTTCAGTGATGGGGAGAGTGAAAGCCAACATGCACAGAAGCAGCTGAAAGCCGTGCAGCAGCACAGTGTGCTTGGCTTTATTCACAGATATTCTGTCCTGTCTCAGCTTCCTGGTTTCCAGCAGGATTCTCACATATGTGAAGAAGATGACAACAGCCACAACTGCAAAGAACATCACACTCACAGCAGTTCTGAATAATGCTTGGATTGGAGATGAGTTGACAAATAAATTTTTGCAAAGTAGAGGTGTAGAGAGGACATCTACAGCAGGACGCTGCTTTCCGATGGAGTACTCGATTATGAGGAAAATGCAACTTGTAAGCCACAGACAAAGATTAATGATCCAGATACGGCCTGAGCGCCAGGCGGCCGGGCGCTGCAGGGGATAGAAGATGGCAACATAACGCTCCAGGGACATTGCAGCCAGGATTAAAGGTGTGTTCTGATAAGTAACAGTAGATATGAACAGCAGAGGAAAACAGTAGAAAACGGGAAATTTTACCTGACCCATTACAAGTAGGAAAAGCAGCACAGAGGACAGAAGCTGCAGGGTGTCATTGATCAACATGTGGGCAAACAGGATGTAACGTGGAGTGTTTAGGAACTGCCTGTGAGATGCAAACACATGCAGCATGACAACAATGCAGTAGAGGAAGGTGCAGAAGAAGGGGATAACTGCACATACTTTGATGATAACAGACAGGCTTTTTTGGGAAGTTGCATTAAAAGGGAGTTCAGTCAGATTCTGCATTCTGCAGCTTTAAGTTGCAGCAAACCTGTTAAAAAAAGCACAACTTAAACTTCCATATACACAAGATAAAATAAAACATAATGCATACTATCATTTACATTTACAACAGAAATTAGCTGCCTCATGTTAATAAAATAATCAGTAAAGTCAAATCACCCAGTAATACAAACCATTTACCCATTAAAATGAGACAGTGCCTCGCTCACCTAATAACAATGACTTTGTCTGTTAGAAGAGCTCAGATTTCTCTTCTTCTCAGCACACAACATGTTTTCAACAATCAAAGTGTCAAAGATGGTCTTCTCTTGTCTGATCTGTTTGGCATCGGTTATCTTATGTTTGACTCAGTGCTGATTCCCCAGAGATATATTAATTTCATGCTATCGTCATTAAGCATCATGGTTCTCATTAACTACAGATTACTGTAGGGGAAAAGGATAAAGCACCTTTTATCACAGGATCCATGAAAGGAAGTTAAACAGACAAGTGATTCTATATCGCAAGGCATCCAAAGCAGCAGTTGCAACAGTCAAATTAGGCAAAATGTTCTCAATTTGTATTTCTACAAATTGTTTTTTCCTTTTCAGAGCACCAAGCTCCATCTCCACCCCGGGGCGTTCCAGTTTCATGCGTCCTCTTCTCCTCACCTGCAGTGCATCGTAAGTAATTAGCTCACCTGTATTTAGGACCAGCTCACACCTCCAGTCTTCGCCAGTTTGTCAGCTATTCTTTAGCAGTAAATCAGCTTCAATGCTTCGTTTAAACTTTGTAACATCCTGTGTTAATCTATTGTTCTCTTTGTCTTCAGTCTTTGGCATTTCTGGATCACTACCCACACTAACCAGTTCTTTCCTCGGATTTCCTGGTGCAGATCTGCTACCCGTGACTACTCACCTGCTGCTGCCAACCCATTGCTCATTGGAAATCTGAAAAGGATCAAAGAACTCACCTGCCTGCCGTCCTGCCCGCCGTCACTCATCTCCATTGACACTCACCCAGCAAAAGCCCCTCCTGGATCCTTCGTACTTTATTCTTCACGCAAACTCTGACTCAACACTTCTCCCAGCAATATCCTCGATCTTTCTCAGTGCCTGCTTATAACCTTCCTCTCCTTCTGTTACAGTTGCTGCTGCACCTGCATGATTACCTTTCAATGCCCTGCTCTTATCCCAGACCTCTTTGTGTTGAATAAAGATTTCAGTGTTTGGAAATCTTGGTCTGTTGTGTCTGCTTTTGGGGTCCAACTCTCTCTCTTGGCCCTCACATTACACTGACTTTGTTGAATGGACACCTTGCAAATGATCATGGTTAATTGGGCCAGCTGTTTCTTGTATAAACTGCGGCTATGTCCACACGTACCCGGGTATTTTTGAAAACGCAGATTTTTCTATGCGTTTGCACCTTTCGTCCACACGTAAACGGCGTTTTTGGTCACTGAAAACGAAGATTTTTAAAAACTCCGGCCAGGGTGGATATTTTTGAAAACTCAGTTTTTGCATTTACGTGTGGACTAGAAAAACGGAGAAAACGCAGCGTCAAAGGTGTGCGCATTTTTTGACGTCACACTGTGCGCCACGTTATTGTTTCGGTGAAATGAATTTCTACAATACTGTTACTGTTAATTCTACTCTCTGCAGTGTTTAAATGCTTACATATACACACAGTTACTGTCCCTCCACACATACGACTCGGTTCTGCTTCTATGCCCCAGCTTTGTTTACTTTTTCCCACCGAGGCTTCTAGACTTCTGATCAGTGTTGCCAACTCCTCAGTAAGGAAAATCGCTATTGGCTGTCCTAAAAGTCGCTAAATGACGTCATCACCTAATTTGCATAATTGGTCATGCTAATATAATTGTAACCTACGCTGTTGGAGAGAGAAATAACATCGTGGAAGAGACATAAAGTGAGAAAAAACGTCCTAAATGCATTTAGAACTACAAATTAAATTTCTTTTAGCAATTATTGTTTTTTAATGTCACAATTCCAACCCTGCTCCTTTATCCGGGCTTGACCGGCAAAAGTGACCCGAAATAGGCACTCTGGTGGAGTTACTTTGTGTGTGTGTTTATAAGTAGTTTTAAACCTTGTGATCCACAAAACAGCATAACAGTAAAAGAAGAACTGACTGCGTTACAGTCAGTGCGGAGCAGCGGCTTCGCTCATGCGCGATTCATTTGCAGTTTGGACGCATAGGTGTGAACATCTCCTGCAGCTGGGGGAGGACTATCCTCCGCCCGTGAGTGCTTTAGCACGGGTGAGGTGCCCACGGCAGCACCGCTGCTTGTTGAGAGTAAGAGCAACACGCTCTTTCACGTCAAAAAGTCGTCATAAATAAGTCTCCAATAACACCAGAAAAAGTCGCCAGATTTGTCGCTAGTCGCTTTTTAGAAAAAAAGTCGCTAAGGGGCCTGAAAACTCGCTAAATATAGCGACAAAATCGCTAAGTTGGCAACACTGCTTCTTATTGGCGAACATTTCTGCACGGTTAGGAATATATCGCCACCTGTTGCTTTGGCATGTTCATAGCAGTGTTTTCCTTCATTTCTGCCTTTACGTGTGGACGGGATTATTTTTTAAAACGAAAACGGAAAATTGCCGTTTTCAAAAATACCCGTGTAAGCGTGGACGTAGCTTGTGAACGTCTGGGCGATGGCATTTGACCACATTTATGTACAATTAAATTTTAAGAATGACTGTGGAAGTCAGTGTAGAGACAGTTTGTGATGTGGGGATGTTGGTGAGGCCTCTTTCATAGTGAGCCTGTCAGTGTAGGGTTATTGAAAGGTTAATTTAAGGCAGACTTCTGTATCATTTTTTATAATTATTTTCTACACAGTTGCATCAAAGTATTTTTAATTTGCCTGTTCATAGTTTTTCCTTTTAGTTTAATCTAGCTTTTAGGTTTAGTACGCCTAGTTAATGTTAATATGAAACAAGTTTACTATATCATCATATTCACTCTGAGCTAAGAGTAAAACATGGGCCTTTAAGTGTTTCTTACTAACAATGTAATAAAGCAGGACTCATTTTGTGCCACATGCAGTGCAATTTTACCTGGACCAGCAAAGCAATTCCCTCATAATACTGTCAGTGTTATAGTTACAGAGTTTATATTGTCTTGATGCATGTTCAGTCATCCAGGTAAGGAAACCCCCTCTAAATTATTCTGTTTATCTGGATGGGAGAAAAGTTTTGTTGCTCAGCCAAGTGACTTCTTCAGTCTCAGCTGACTGCAGGTTTCTCCAACTTTATAAACAATACAAATTCAACAGTTGCTGTGAGTGCCACTTATATTACTCTGTTTCCTCTGCTTTCCAACCCCAAAACACACTACAGCAAAATCTGGTCCAAGGATCTGGCCTCTAATATGGTAATATAGCGTATGCTGTTGTAGTAAGTGCCAGGAGGATTGCAGTGATTTATACATCAGGGAAACCAAATGACCTCTGGCTAAGAAGATGGCACAACACAGAAGAGCTAACTCGTCAGGCCAGGATTCCGCTGTCCATTTACACCTACAGGCCAGTGGACAGTCTTCCAACGATGAGGATGGACACATGAAAAGGGAAGGACCATCTCTGAATCGAGGAGGGGCCTAAGGGTACATCTTTCACCATCTTACAGTACTGTGATTGCAGCCATTGAATACCAGTCACTCTCTGTGAATGGTACTCATGGCCATTGATCAGTGGTGACTAATCAATTTGCATTTTAATGATCAATAAACTGACCTTCCACCCATTATTAATCAGTGGTGCCGGTTTCAGTCATTATCCAAATGTTCTGTTTATAAAGTTGGGGAAACCTACAGTCGGCTGAGACCGAAGAAGTCCCCTGGATGAGTGACGAAATGTTTCTCCCACTGAAAATGTCACGACCAGATGAACAGACTCAACTTTTTGGGAAGGCTTTAGGGAAAAGTCTTAAGGTCTTCCAGTTTCAAGATTAGCCTCTTCCTCATTGTAACTGGACCTGAGGACTGGACAGCAGAGGGGCAAAAGGTGAATGGGGAGAGGTTGGGTGGCAACAGCAGAGATGAGGGGACAGATGTGTCTTTGAAGAATCTGTCACGGCCAAGGCCGAACCCGACAACCAGACTCAAATGCAGATCATACACACAGGCACGGACGAGCGTAATAAACAGAACTTTATTTCCTAGGGCCTGACAAATACTGTGAGCTATGAGGAATAACATGGGACTTCAATTACGGTGGTAAACAGGAGTGACGCTAAACTATGAGAAACACTAGATTTACGAAAGCACCAGAGAATTGTGACGAGGGGATATGTACAGGGGCAAGGGGCAGGAAACATGACCTGGAGGCTCTGAACACCAGAATGAGAGGAGACAAGTTTTAGTGACCGAGTCTGTAAATCCTGGTGAGTGTGAACCATAAAGAAACATTCTTACTTTGGCAGGTGGAGGAATGGCAAGGAAGGGGTGAGAGGTCCAAGTGAGCAGTCTTTGGTCTACAGGAGATGGTAGTCTGATTGAGTACTGTGACAGGAGGGCAGGCAGGCGAGTGAATCCGAGAGGTGCTGTGACGCAAAGAGCTGCCAAGCACAAACCAGCTTCAGGATGAAAGTGTGTATTGCCAGGAGATGAAGGTGGCAGACAACAGGAAAGCTGATGGAAGAAAAAGCACAGGTTGAAGATAATCCTCTTGCAAACAAAATCTCTTTCAGTGAACCACTATGGTGACCCGCACTAACTGTGATTAGCTGAAGGCTTAGCGAAGAGGAGTGGTGATCGCTGGTCTTAAGTACTGGCAGCTCAATTGCCAGCAGGTGTGGAGACATGCAGGAACGCAGCGAATCCACCCAGGGGTGGAACTGTGACTCAGTGGAAAAACCCCAGCACTCACCCAGACCACGACACAATCAAGCCAAAGTTTGATTTCTCGTGACCAAAAGATTCCTTCACAAAATTAGAAACACTTCCACAGAAGAACTATTGAGTTATTTGTATAAATTAGCGGGAAGTGACTTAGTATGTTTTGTATCAGTGATCCTGCATCCAGCATAGTGAAATAAAGCCACAAAAACCTTAAATCTATTTTTTCTGCATTTTTTTAATGATATCATAAATATAAGGGTACGGGCCTCTCCATTGACTTTAATTGCGTCTCTCAGTTTTGCTGAACAGTACCGCTTCTGCATTTGGAGCAGGCTCTCAGCTGATCTGAGAT
>NW_024583111.1:64615-69617 GCF_018398535.1 Haplochromis burtoni | reverse complement strand
GTGTCCCTTCAAACGTCATTAAAGTTACGTTAAATTCACTCCCACAATTGAGTAATCTTGTCTGATGGTTCTGGCACAGATTTTTAGTCTCTGCTGGTTTATGTTTAACAGCCTTAGATCTCTAAAACATTTGGGGTCATGATTGTTTTCACAGACAGTCCGAGAGATTTAGCCAGTTCATTTTTTAAATCTTATTTACATATTAAATTACTAATGTCAAAATTATCAATAAATCCTTCGCTCAAAAGGTCATTTTCACTAATTTCAGATCGGGAACATTTTCCCCAGTGCTGATCAAGACAACTTTTTAAACCAGAGTGCAGTTTAAGATGATTTCATGATAATGTGTTAAAAAATGAAACTGAGATGATAAAGACATTTTATCACAATTTTATAGAATTTCCTTCCAGTATAAAGGGACATCTTTTAGTGTTGCACTTATTTTTTTTTAACAAAGTGACAAAATTGAAACAAGAATAAAAAAGGTATTTTCTCAGATTCGCTCTAAACTCAAACAACTATTGTAGGTTAGGGATGTAATGGAGTTGTCAAACATTTATTAGTGCAAATATCACACTTTTAGTCAAACATGCAATCTGACACAAACACATGACCAACATGACGAGTTTCTTATTAAGATTTTAGACACCTTTTATTGGCCTTTTTAAGGAAAAGAAGTCAAATCAATATTTATGTGCTCAAATTACCACTGGAATTTTTTTATTTTATTTACTGTAAATATTTACCTGATAATTACAGAGCCCCTTTCATGAGTCAGATTCCCTGTTCTGTGCAAAAATATGTGAAGGTAATATGAAGCTTTAGAAACATATTAATCAGACAAATAAAGTGGATATCTTAATTTAGCATTTATATATACATGTATATATGTTGAGGAACAGTAATACAAAGAGTTTGTTTTCGCTTCAGTGTGTAACTTTTTCCACTTACTGTCACTTCATGATATTAGTTTGTTCCACGTGCAGTATAAGAAGGAATCTGTTCATGGCCAGTGTGAATGAAAAAAATAATCACAGCATAAAAAATTACTCAGTGTTCATTCGGACAACCGACAGACAGAGATGCAGATACTCTGAACAGGTTTTCTGCAGGAGTCTAAACTGTTTTTTTCAAGAAGCAGACAAGCTGTCCTGCTGTTTGCTTCTGAAATGGGGCTTGACTGTGTCTAAGCAGCAGAGGAATGTTTTCCCAATGTAGCCCCTCAGACTGTGATCTCTGAAGCCGTAGATGAGTGGGCTAAGAAAGCGTGGGATTAGGATAAAACAGAAATAATTGAAAAAGGCAATGTCTTCCACTGGCCAGTTAGTGTATAACAATGTGAGACTTTCAGTGATGGGGAGAGTGAAAGCCAACATGCACAGAAGCAGCTGAAAGCCGTGCAGCAGCACAGTGTGCTTGGCTTTATTCACAGATACTCTGTCCTGTCTCAGCTTCCTGGTTTCCAGCAGGATTCTCACATATGTGAAGAAGATGACAACAGCCACAACTGCAAAGAACATCACACTCACAGCAGTTCTGAATAATGCTTGGATTGGAGATGAGTTGATAAGTATATTTTTGCAAAGTACAGGTGTAGAGAGGACATCTACAGCAGGACGCTGTTTTCTGATGGAGTACTCAATGATGTGGAACATGCAACTTGTAAGCCACAGACAAAGATTAATGATCCAGATACGGCCTGAGCGCCAGGCGGCCGGGCGCTGCAGGGGATAGAAGATGGCAACATAACGCTCCAGGGACATTGCAGCCAGGATTAAAGGTGTGTTCTGATAAGTAACAGTGGATATGAACAGCAGAGGAACACAATAGAAAATGGGAAATTTTACCTGACCCATTACAAGTAGGAAAAGCAGCACAGAGGACAGAAGCTGCAGGGTGTCATTGATCAACATGTGGGCAAACAGGATGTAACGTGGAGTGTTTAGGAACTGCCTGTGAGATGCAAACACATGCAGCATGACAACAATGCAGTAGAGGAAGGTGCAGAAGAAGGGGATAACTGCACATACTTTGATGATAACAGACAGGCTTTTTTGGGAAGTTGCATTAAAAGGAAGTTCAGTCAGATTCTGCATTCTGCAGCTTTAAGTTGCAGCACACCTGTTAAAAAAAAGCACAACTTAAACTTCCATATACAGAAGATAAAATAAAACATAATGCATACTATCATTTACATTTACAACAGAAATTAGCTGCCTCATGTTAATAAAATAATCAGTAAAGTCAAATCACCCAGTAATACAAACCATTTACCCATTAAAATGAGACAGTGCCTCGCTCACCTAATAACAATGACTTTGTCTGTCAGAAGAGCTCAGATTTCTCTTCTTCTCAGCACACAACATGTTTTCAACAATCAAAGTGTCAAAGATGGTCTTCTCTTGTCTGATCTGTTTGGCATCGGTTCTCTTATGTTTGACTCAGTGCTGATTCCCCAGAGATAAATTAATTTCATGCTATCGTCATTAAGCATCATGGTTCTCATTAACTA
This sequence comes from Haplochromis burtoni, assembly GCF_018398535.1. Lineage (NCBI taxonomy): Eukaryota > Metazoa > Chordata > Actinopteri > Cichliformes > Cichlidae > Haplochromis > Haplochromis burtoni. The sequence continues at coordinate 67,105 of NW_024583111.1, read as the reverse complement.
CAGATTACTGTAGGGGAAAAAGATAAAGCACCTTTTATCACAGGATCCATGAAAGGAAGTTAAACAGACAAGTGATTCTATATCGTAAGGCAGGGGTGTCAAACGCCAGGCCTCGAGGGCCGGTGTCCTGCAGGTTTTAGATCTCACCCTGGGTCAACACACCTGAATCAAATGATTAGTTCATTACCAGGCTTGGAGAACTTCAAGACATTTTGAGGAGGTAATTTAGCCATTTGAATCAGCTGTGTTGATCAAAGACACATCTAAAACCTGCAGGACACCGGCCCTCAGGGCCTGGAGTCCGACACCTGTGTTGTAAGGCATCAAAAGCAGCAGTTGATACTGTCGAATTAGACTAAATGTTATCAATTTGTATTTTTACTTTTTTTCCTTAAATTCACTTTAATTTCACTGCTCACATTGACAACAAAGATCATTAAAATTTCACAATTACTGGTGCTAAAATATTAGCGTACATTAAAAAAGTAAATGTTCTTTTTTTTAAACAGTACAAAACACAAATACCCTGAATATAAACTATATTATATTTAGTGGAGGGGTATGTGAGCCAGTGATCTTTCCTGAGCGGCAAAATACAATAGCAAAAGTAAAAATGTATTAAGTAAAACCACAATAAATGGAGATCATTATCATCTGAGCTTTGCAGTATTTTTTGGTGTAGCAATGTCTTAGTAGGATGAGTTTTTTTACCTAATAAATTTTGCTAACAAAATTATATACAGTTAGACCTTAATTTGGGTGTGACTAATGAGGGTGTGGCTGCATTTGTTTACAGTACAAAAAAGACATAACTTCTATAGATTTTTCTAAATTGACTAAAAGGCACAGTTCTTACTCCGATTATAAAATAAATGTAGCTACCTTGACCTCACCTAGTGACCCAAAATGTGGTTTTGAAGCACTGATATATCATGCCTTCTAGCACAGATTGTATGAAAAAGATGGCTGTAGCTGTTGTGGTCCAATCCAGTGGTTTTAGATAATAGGAAGTCTCAGCATTAGCTTTTCAGTAGCTGCTATATAAAGACAGAAGAAATTATGCTGGGGTGTCAAGCCTGGCTTGCAAGCACAGGAACAAATGTCTACTAATAATGGTTAAGTAACAAACAGTATGCTGTCATCATTATTTTTTTACTGGAAAGTTTCATTTTAGCAACATGCTTTTGGGACTAGCATTAAGATCATCAGGCCTCAGTCCTACGCTATTTCCTTTAAATGTCCTCCTGAAAAGACTAGAGATGGGTATCGTTTAGGTTTTATCCAATACCGGTGCCAAACCGGTACTTTTGAAACGGTGCAGGTGTTTAAACAGTGCTCAAACCGGTGCTTAAAGAATGGAGAACACAAACTTTGTCCAAAAACCTCTCATGTTTAGCTGTTTTTTTGTAAAAAGATAACAATGTTAGCCTTTTCTGCAGCTATAGGGCATATATGGTATCACTCTTGGCTGGAAGCAGTGCTTAAACAATGGAAAAAACACAAACTTTGTCCAAAAACCTCTCATGTTTAACTGTTTTCCACTTTTTCTTTGGTCATTTTAGCCTTTTTGGCCAGGGTGAAGGGAGTATCTGCCATCAAACAAGAAGACAGCCGCATGTAGCTATGATGTTTGCTAGTTCACCTTACATGCATTAATGTAATAACGTGGTTAGCCTACTCAACGTAAATTACACACGAACAACATTAAGCTACTCACGCAGAGAAGAACGGCTGCTGCTGCATCATCATCCTCATCATTTCTGCTACACTGGCAGGGCTAGGGGCCAGGACTCTCCTCTTCGGGTTTTTGGGGGATGTTGCTAACTCCGGGTCCGATAACAGGCACCACACCCGCAGTAGATGTGCTCAGTGTGAGGTCTCGCAACAGACTGCGCCACCATCCACCGCCAAGATAAGGATTAGATGCGTCCCCCTGCCACCGCACCCCTTCCAAATTAGCAGACAACCTGCTGAACTGACCGTATGCATGAGCTTGTGTGTTGAAAGGGTCTTATGACTTGCCAAGCTGTGCTGATTAGCAACGCCTCACTATTTAGAATTAATCAGCAAGCCCATGAATAGCGAATACTGATATATTATTGGGCTTCTTGACTCACGTGAGATTGCATAGCTCTCTGTGGTCGTTTGGTGCTCTATTTTTATAATGAGTCTCTTCTCTCACACTAAGAAAAAAATGTGCTTAATCACGTACTCTATCGTTATACTGTATTTATTGCTTTTGTATATTCTTCTGTCGGTCAGGTGTAACTTCCTTTTTCATATCATTGGATCTCGTAGTTAGTGAGGATGTGAACAAGTTATATGAGTGCTGCGCTAAGTCTGCATCTACAACATCATATATCGAATGTATCTCGTAGCGCAAGGGTCTCTAAGCATATTAGTGTACGTGTGTGTGGATAGGTGTTACTGACGATGACTGTTTTGTTGTGTCGCTAGGTTGGTGCTCTGTTATTAGTTATTCTCTCTTCT
>NW_024583111.1:62231-64590 GCF_018398535.1 Haplochromis burtoni | reverse complement strand
ACCCTGGGTCAACACACCTGAATCAAATGATTAGATCAATACCAGGTCTTTGGAGAACTTCAGGACATTTCGAGGAGGAAATTTAGCCATTTGAATCAGCTGTGTTAGATCAAAGACACATCTAAAACCTGCAGGACACCGGCCCTCAGGGCCTGGAGTCCGACACCTGTGTTGTAAGGCATCAAAAGCAGCAGTTGATACTGTCGAATTAGACTAAATGTTATCAATTTGTATTTTTACTTTTTTTCCTTAAATTCACTTTAATTTCACTGCTCACATTGACAACAAAGATCATTAAAATTTCACAATTACTGGTGCTAAAATATTAGCGTACATTAAAAAAGTAAATGTTCTTTTTTTTAAACAGTACAAAACACAAATACCCTGAATATAAACTATATTATATTTAGTGGAGGGGTATGTGAGCCAGTGAGCTTTCCTGAGCAGCAAAATACAATAGCAAAAGTAAAAATGTATTAAGTAAAACCACAATAAATGGAGATCATTATCATCTGAGCTTTGCAGTATTTTTTGGTGTAGCAATGTCTTAGTAGGATGAGTTTTTTTACCTAATAAATTTTGCTAACAAAATTATATACAGTTAGACCTTAATTTGGGTGTGACTAATGAGGGTGTGGCTGCATTTGTTTACAGTACAAAAAAGACATAACTTCTATAGATTTTTCTAAATTGACTAAAAGGCACAGTTCTTACTCCGATTATAAAATAAATGTAGCTACCTTGACCTCACCTAGTGACCCAAAATGTGGTTTTGAAGCACTGATATATCATGCCTTCTAGCACAGATTGTATTTTTCATACAATCTGGCTGTAGCTGTTGTGGTCCAATCCAGTGGTTTTAGATAATAGGAAGTCTCAGCATTAGCTTTTCAGTAGCTGCTATATAAAGACAGAAGAAATTATGCTGGGGTGTCAAGCCTGGCTTGCAAGCACAGGAACAAATGTCTACTAATAATGGTTAAGTAACAAACAGTATGCTGTCATCATTATTTTTTTACTGGAAAGTTTCATTTTAGCAACATGCTTTTGGGACTAGCATTAAGATCATCAGGCCTCAGTCCTACGCTATTTCCTTTAAATGTCCTCCTGAAAAGACTAGAGATGGGTATCGTTTAGGTTTTATCCGATACCAATACCGGTGCCAAACCGGTACTTTTGAAACGGTGCAGGTGTTTAAACAGTGCTCAAACCGGTGCTTAAAGAATGGAGAACACAAACTTTGTCCAAAAACCTCTCATGTTTAGCTGTTTTTTTGTAAAAAGATAACAATGTTAGCCTTTTCTGCAGCTATAGGGCATATATGGTATCACTCTTGGCTGGAAGCAGTGCTTAAACAATGGAAAAAACACAAACTTTGTCCAAAAACCTCTCATGTTTAACTGTTTTCCACTTTTTCTTTGGTCATTTTAGCCTTTTTGGCCAGGGTGAAGGGAGTATCTGCCATCAAACAAGAAGACAGCCGCATGTAGCTATGATGTTTGCTAGTTCACCTTACATGCATTAATGTAATAACGTGGTTAGCCTACTCAACGTAAATTACACACGAACAACATTAAGCTACTCACGCAGAGAAGAACGGCTGCTGCTGCATCATCATCCTCATCATTTCTGCTACACTGGCAGGGCTAGGGGCCAGGACTCTCCTCTTCGGGTTTTTGGGGGATGTTGCTAACTCCGGGTCCGATAACAGGCACCACACCCGCAGTAGATGTGCTCAGTGTGAGGTCTCGCAACAGACTGCGCCACCATCCACCGCCAAGATAAGGATTAGATGCGTCCCCCTGCCACCGCACCCCTTCCAAATTAGCAGACAACCTGCTGAACTGACCGTATGCATGAGCTTGTGTGTTGAAAGGGTCTTATGACTTGCCAAGCTGTGCTGATTAGCAACGCCTCACTATTTAGAATTAATCAGCAAGCCCATGAATAGCGAATACTGATATATTATTGGGCTTCTTGACTCACGTGAGATTGCATAGCTCTCTGTGGTCGTTTGGTGCTCTATTTTTATAATGAGTCTCTTCTCTCACACTAAGAAAAAAATGTGCTTAATCACGTACTCTATCGTTATACTGTATTTATTGCTTTTGTATATTCTTCTGTCGGTCAGGTGTAACTTCCTTTTTCATATCATTGGATCTCGTAGTTAGTGAGGATGTGAACAAGTTATATGAGTGCTGCGCTAAGTCTGCATCTACAACATCATATATCGAATGTATCTCGTAGCGCAAGGGTCTCTAAGCATATTAGTGTACGTGTGTGTGGATAGGTGTTACTGACGATGACTGTTTTGTTGTGTCGCTAGGTTGGTGCTCTGTTATTAGTTATTCTCTCTTCT
>NW_024583111.1:49971-61341 GCF_018398535.1 Haplochromis burtoni | reverse complement strand
CTCATTTTTAACACTCGATTTTAACTACTATCATTTTACACCTCAGAGTTACATTAAAAGAATGTGACTCTACTTAGAGTAAAATTAACTCTACTTTTGCAAGAAGACTATTAACACCAAAACATTTAACACTTTTGAATTTGCTGTGTATGACATCTCAGTAAAAAAAAGCACCGAAATAAAGCACCAAAATGTGCGCTGCTTTTCAGTCTGGTTACTATCCGGTGCATACTGGTACCCATCCCTAGAAAAGACTGTAGGGTCAAAGAATTTAATGTATACGTTAACCTTCATAATCAAGATATATAAAATATTTAAACCAACAGCCAAGAATTAAAAAACACCTAAATGATCATAAACCAGAACAGTAATTACCTTCCTAAGCTCAGTGTTTTTCCATCCCACAGGCTTAAAAGTTTGCTGAACTTGGCTCCATGTTGGAAGCCTCTTATGCAATGAAGGTTCATGTGTACCAAAAGCTGTACTTTGAGGGCACGGAAAAAGGCTCGAACACAGTAGAAAAGCCACAAATGCTGATACTGATGAAAATGCAGATGTAGGTCCAAAATGCACACCACTTTGTTCTTAAAATTTCCACATTTTGTAAACCATCCACTATGACAGATTGGACATTTGGTGGGCCAGTTCTGGTTATATGTTGGACATAATTGTTAGAGAAAATGCAAGAAAATGTAGTACAAGAATCTAATGCTTTAAGATGTTTTTTTATATTTAAAAAAACATTTGATAAAATGTATAGTTAGCTGCAAGTTAAAAATAATTTGCTTGATTATCAATAAAATAAAATGTTTTAGAGTTTGAACCCCTTCAGTCAGTATTTTTAACAAAGTGGAAAATGGAAAATGGTTGGTGGGCTAGATGGCACACTATTGCTCACATTTGGTCTGGCAGCTCTAAATGCAGTATCACTGGTAAAGAATTTAGACATCTAGCTAAGATTTGGCTTTGGGTTTTTACCAGAATCTAAGTTTACTCTACCTGGTCATACTATCTTAGTTTGTAGTGGATTGTCCAAAACTGTCAATGGCTCAAAGCTACTTAAACAGACCATCAGACTCTTGATGAAGTCCAGGATTATGTTCAGACATGTGATTAAGTGTTCAGTAAGGTTTTAACGATGATAATTGCTGGTATCATATGAGAAGTAATGTTTTTGCCAGATAGGAGGACAAATATGTGGACCTCTGTATATCAGAACTCCAGCAGGAATGGCCTGAATGTTTTGAACACAATGCACCATTTAATTTTTGTTTATCCTCCAACTGTGATTTTCAGGTCTGTACTAGTATATGCTGCTTAGATTTTTGTCCTGGTCTTGTATAAATGGCAAACACCCTACTGGCACAAAACCTGTGGTATCTTTGACATAGTGCATTATCTTTTTGTGACAATGTTTAACATTCTTGCACAACATCACTCAAGTTGGTAATCAGAGCATAGAGCTGCAGGTGCAACAACAGTATTGTTTTTAAAAAAAAGGTGATGAAATCTATTAAGAGGTGTTTCTTCATTGAGTGTTGAATCTCCAGAGGGCCGTTAGAGGGCATGTCCCAAGTCCCCCGCTTAGTAATTAACAGACTCGCTGATTATTAACACAAAGCTCTCGAGTCCCATTGAGCAACCCGAAGTTTTCTTTTGTTTGGCAAACCAGTTGACTCTATAGAGAGCAGCTCATGGGGGTTTGTCAGCTGTTTACGTAAGTTCTGCGTCAGTAATGAGGACCCCAGAGGACTGGGCCACAGTTCTGTCCAAAACAAACTTTCTGTTTTTTGAACCCAGCTCAGCAAATAACTTTCATTGCATCAGACAAAGGGCAATTGCCAGACTTTTGGCCAGTTGAGTTTTAGTGGAACATTAAATGGCACACAGAGAGAAACGCAGAGAAGGTGAAGTATGTGTGTAATGCAGATTTGACGAAGAAATGATGCATTATTTTGCTACAGTGTTGGCCCAATTGTATGACCACCCAATGTGCTCATCATGTTGTAAAGTTTTCCTGAGATTCAACACCTAAGTATATAGTTTCTCCAGTCATTTTCCTCAAAGTAGTTTTAAACCTGTTGAAGTCAATTTATTATCTGATCATATCAACTTATTTAATGCAGTACTTACAAAGAAAAAAAAATTAAAACCGAAGCTCTTATGACATCAGCAGTTCCTCATTTCCCAACCTCTTTCTCCACCATAAACAACTTCAGTCTCTTTTTGGATTCCAACACAAAAAGTTTATTTTGGAAAAGAAAACATTTGTAATGTTTTGTGCATCATTTTGAAAAACTACCTGCCAAAATTCATCTTGGCATATTTGATACCTTAAGATTTGCATTAGTAATTGAAACTTTCTATTTTAACATTGTTTGTTTTGAACACAGTTTAGATGACTTGTACAAAACAATGGACTCAGTGCTGCACTTATGTCATATTGTTCATACAAGATTAACTTGATCCAAAAAGGGGGGAGGCGAGAAAGTGTCTGAAAATAGTGCAGCAGAAATAAACCAAATATCTGTTTCAGTTATGTTCTGTATTTTTTTTAATCTTTGATGTTTTTGCATACTTTTCACATTCTTAGTGAACTTCAATATTGCTCTCTTCGCTATTTCAGTCCATTTGTCAACCGTTCGACTGATGTATAGGCCATTTACACTCAGTGACATGCAGTTAGTGAAAACCCCTCTCCCTATGAGTCTGTATGGAAATCTGTATGCAAAGTGATAGATTTGCAGTACCATAAATTACACACAACATAGTGATTTTCACAGTGGTAGTTGATGAAGAAATGCTGACGTTAGGCACAGACAGCAAATGCACTACATATGCACCACAGTCTACCCGAATTGTGACAAATCTACCTCTTCAAGGAGTATAGTGTGCCATTACCAGATGTGGTACACAACTTACAGTCACTTCCTTCTATTTTGGAAACTTTCCCTTATGCATCTTTTGTTTTTTTCTTGCTACCTTTGTCTTGCTTTACCTGTAATTCCCTAATTATTTTCACTCAATCCTTGGTCTCTCCTGTCTCATTTCCTCACCAATGTGAGCATGCACAACAGCCCTACTTCCAATCTTTGGCTCTTGTGTTAACCTGGGGTGGTTTCATTTGAAGTTACTAGCTTCAATAAGCCTGTCTCAAAACACCTATTTTACCCACAATGCAACTCCCAGTAGTTTGTTGTTCTAGGTAGTGGCTACTGACTTTCGTTGTAGTTATGCAACATTACAAAAAATGATAATGAAAAATGAAAAACAGAGTTTGGCCCTTGTGCTTTATCAATCTTCTGCTCTGCCCTAACCCTAATTGTACATTATGAAATAAAAGCCCCTTTTCAGGTGTGGGAAATTGTATGAGTAAAAATAGTTGTTTTGCTTTTTTTTTTTCAAATTAAAATGTAATGAAAGTTGGTAAACTCTTTGCCATTAACTACATCTAGCCATACATATAAACCCTACACAGTGATAGAGATAGTAAAAGATAGAAAGTCCACAACCAGCACAAATGGTCTCTAACCTGCACGTATCTACAGGGTTTTGCAGATAACACCAAATACGCACATTTGCAGGGACAGTCAACAGATCAATGCCTTTTGCGTAATTGAGTGGTGCTGAGTCACTATAAATACTGACAAGACATGATAGTTTTTATTCACAGAGCAGACTCAAACCTCTCTAGCAGCAAGTAAGACTTTTACTAAGAAAAGGCAACAGTGAGAAAAGCGCAAGGTTTAAACTGAACAGAAAAACCTCCAGCCAGGAACTTATTTTTCAGATTAGATAAATAGACTCTGTAAGTGCAGCAGATCAAATTAATCTGCAAAATGCAAGCTGTTCGTCAGTGTTCAGTGTGTGCGAGCCGTGCCGCTACAGGACTTGTGCGGAATCAGATAGATATTTCAGTGCTGCAGACCAGCAAGAGCGTGCTGAGGAGAGGAGCAGCCTGCATTCGTTTCCTCGGGTAAGTTAAGAATAAATATTCAACAAAATGCTTTGCAAAGTTAAAGCCGGACTTTGATCTTTGGTACTAATTGATATTTACCACAAGTTGTTCCAAATCAGATCATAGGACAATAACTCACAGCATTTCAAACTGAAATATCATTAATTTGTTTGCTGGTCCTACTCCTAACGTTCTGCACTGTTTCTACAGCAGCTCTGAGAGCAGGATACCTGGAAACCAGAAGTTTGGGGAACCGATAAAGCCTTCACACATGAGCATAGCATCTTTAAGCGTTGCCCGTGGGTTTTGCACTGTCCGTTTTACACAGGTGGGTGAGTCTCCAAAAATATCATAGAAGTATGAATTAGTACAGTCACCTACAACTAGCACTAATGTTGACTCTTCAGGAAAATTTCTTCTTCTTATAGATAATATACATATGGAGAAATTAAAGAAAAGACTAAAAAACACTGATTTGTTTGCAGCAAGTGGAAAACCTCTCACATGACTCTCTGATCAGAAGAGCTGCCTCAGTGATTACAGACAGCTCATGTACTTTCCTCTCCCAGACCACCTTGGCTTACTTTGATGCCCTTGCAGACTATTCAAAGGTAGGTTTTTACAGTGTGTAAGACATGGTTTGTAAAATTTCATATCCCAAAAGATTAAAAAAAGCTTCTTTTAAATTCAACACAAACATGAGAGGACAAAAACATCTGGACAGATCTATTTAGTAATATACTGCAGCAGTTTTCAGCCTAATATTAAATATGGTGACAATAAACTTTGAAATTTAATTTACTTGGACCAATTTACAAAAACTGAGAGACAATGGATAAAGTTTGCAAAAAATCTAAAATAAAGTCTTGTATGTCTGATTTGAATTTACACAAGTAGCCCAAAATACCTTTCAGTGTCCTACAAACTCTTCTGAGTTTGTAATTCAAATGTTGCTGTGTACTGTAACTGACTGCTTTTGTTCCCTCTGTTTACTCACAGGCTGTGCACTCACGCATTGCTTTTCAAAGACAATATTTGGCCTCACTGGGAAAAATTACCCCAGCAGAGGAGGATTCACTCCAGCAAGCAATCAATGGCTGGCGTGCAGAGGTTGGTGTGTGTTGTCCTCTTTGTTCTTAACCTCTTAAGCCCCAAGCCTACCTGATCGCCTGCCTTTTGCCCCCGTATCAGCGGGCGTTGGGGCTTAAGAGGTTAAAACAAATGTTTAATGTACTTTTGTGTTGAGTTTATATTTTGGAAATTAGCTTTTACACCACAAAATTATTGAGTTTGTCACTTCTCTCTGTCTTAACAGGCTAGTGAAAGACTAGTCGAATGCAAACGTTATGAATCAGCTTGGATCAATGCCATCAGCCTGTGTAAAATGGCAGCTGAGGCAGCGTGCACTTCAGGTGAGAAGAATATTTTCCTGAATTATGGATGAATGAAGTCATTACAATCAAATTTGAAACATGTGCTGTTACTTTATAAAGTTCTGAGAATAGTTGCATACACCTATATTTTTACTTAGAAATCTGACAAAATGAATCTGTGTTTCCAGGAGCTCACCAGGCATCCATCTCAATGAGGACAAACATCCAGGTGGCCCAGTCGCAGGTGGAAGAAGCAAAGAAACTTTCTGCAGAGGCAGATAAGAAGCTGGCTGAGACAAAAGTAGAAGAGATCCAGAGGATGGCAGAATATGCTGCCTTCCTTGAGGATAGTGATGGGCTTGAGGTGCATGAGGCTTATCTACGAGAGGACTAACACAGACATATGGGAAAACAGGAAAACAATGTGCAAGTGCTATTGATTTCAAAGTAATATGAGCTCAACTTTGAAAACTTTTTCTACTCTTTTTGCTGTAATAGCTTTCTTGCTGTGAGAGATTTACATGTTTACTTTCACAGAAGAACAAAACACAAAAGGCTAATTTTGAAAATAAAATTAACAATAAACCACTTGCATATATTTTTATTTAAGACTATTTATTAGGGTTAGTAAATGTAGGAAAACGATGGAATCACTAATATTTTGTTCCAGTGATTCTTATCCATCAGTGGATTACAATATATGTTTTGCTGTAACAAAGATTTTTTTTAAATAAAATGACTGTGTCCTCCTCCTTGTTTTTAAAGATTTAATTTCAATTCAATTTTATTTATAGAGTGCCTAATCACAACAACATCAAGGCTCTTTATATTGTAAGGTAGGCCCTACAACAGAACATACAGACAAAAACCCAACAATCATATACCCTATTATCCCCTATTATAACTATCACGACAGTGGGACGAAATACTCCCTTTGTGGAAGGGAGCCAGAGATTAATAGTAATTAATGATTCAATGCCGAGACTTCTATTAACAAATGGTGAATGAGAAAGGTGACTGAAAAGGACTACTCAATGCATCATGGGAATCCCCCAGCAGCCTATGCCTCTTGCAGCATAACTAAGGGTGGATGGGGATCACCTGATCCGGCCCAAAATATATGCTTTAGAAAAAAGAAAGGTTTTGAGCCTAATCTTAAAAGTAGAGATAGTGTGTGTCCCCCGAATTCAAATTGGAAGCTGGTTCCACATAAAAGGGGCCTAAAACTGAAGGTTCTGCCTCCAATTTTACTTTTAAATACTCCAGGAACAACAAGTAAAGCATCTAATGTAGTCATATAGTAGGGCTGCACGATTTTGCATAAAATGAGAATCACAATTTTTTGGCTTAGAATTGAGATCACGATTCTCTCACGATTTTCTTTTCCAGTATAAATATTTATTGCACTTATTAACTGCACATCAACTTCGTAACAGTTGAGACTGAACATAAAAACAATAAATAAACATAACATGATCATTTTCCTAAATCCCTCGTTTTGCACAGTGTTGATGGGAGCCATATCTTTGGTCAGGTGATAAGTGATAGCCTCCGTAATTTCTTTGTGCCTGCGGAAGTTCGACGTGTATAGGGAAGCGCTGTATAAGGTTCCCGTTATTGATGTTTGGGTGGTTGACCGGGACGGATTTTCTCCTGTCACTTTCTTGTCATCCCTGACATGCTCTCCGTTGTTTTTTCCCTGATTTTAGCATCACACAGCACAGCTTCTGTATCACGTGGTATAAGGCTCCGCCCTTGTCATTTGTTGAGCAGGAAGAGTGAGCGCTTGTTTTCATGCAGAGTACGTCCCGGATCAAAATGCGGTACAATCGTCGTCATCTTTTTTTTTTTTTTTTAAATCGTTGTCATTTGGAAATGAGATCGCACATAAGTATGAATCGAGATCGCGATTTTCTAACGATTAATCGTGCAGCCCTATCATATAGTATTATAAATATGATCAGAACAGAATTGGTTATTCTCAGAACAGAATATAAATGTACTGACATAGTATAAATACCAAATACAATATTTAAAAACAGTTTGCCGAAATGTACATAATAATTTAATATTGACTTTCTTTCTCTTCTTTGGCCTGGTAGGCTGTTGAGAGACTAGGTGAATAAAGTGCTATGTTACAAATTAGCCTAAACTACAGAGCCCCGCAGGGACATGGGAGAAAAAAAAATTAAGACAGACTTTTGCGAGATCTCGCAAAACAAACTCGGGATCTCGCAAAAGTTTTAGCCGCATTCTTCGGAGGCCGCCAGCTCGAAGCCGACCGGGAGGTCGAGGCACGATGTGCCGGGAAAGCGGTGTTCCTCCCGGCTGTAGTAGGTCTCGACCTCCCGTTACCTTCGAGCTAGTGGGTGTCAGATCTCCAAAAACGTCGGAGCACTTTTGCAAATATGTGATGTCTTGTAAACTGAGCAGGTATCTGACGTTTACACAACTACATTCACGCCTCAAAATATCTTAAAAGTGTATTTTGTGACCCAGAAAGAGTAATATTACAACTAAGTAGCTGCAGCCATTGTTGGAATTCAACTTTTGCGAGATCCCGAGTTTGTTTTGCGAGATCTCCCAAAAGTCCGTCTTAATTTTTTTTTCTCCCATGTCCCCTGCAGGGCTCCGTACTAAACCAATGTTGTCTGCAGTTTTGGTTGTAGCATGCAACAAAGTTATACTGATTTTGATGATACTGCTAACAGAACTTCAGCTCTTTGCAAACATCTGCAAGACGGCATGCTAACGCAAAGCTAGCCAAGAACCCCAAGTGATAAGATAAGATAAGACTTTATTGAACTTATGGTACAGGTACAGAAGAAAAATACAAAAATACAAATAAATACAAACAAATACAAAATAAGTAAGATAATATTATAAACAGTAGCATACACAGTATGTGATTATGGATATAGAGTTCTGGAAATATGCAAGACGTAAATTATATTAAAGCTGAGTGTATGGACACCACTGCCCAGCAGCCAGAGCCTGATTGCTAACAGGTAACAAAGGCAGTAATGAGCAGTCAGGCTTGCAATCTCCATTTCTACCTGTTCATGTGTCTACAGTAAAATCATTGTGGTGTCTTTAGAGTCTCTTTGAGCTGGTTTTCAACTTCGCTTGCTGCATTACTTTCAGGAAAAGTAACACAAACTCACCAACAAGCATTTATTTCATTTGTTTACTTGAGGTTTGATACAACCTTTAATGAAGCCAAGTGTATTAATGATGAGTTGAACCAAGAACTTTCTAAGTTGGATAAATCATTACAGCTTGTTACTATTAACTTTCAGTCCCGTTCTTATGTAATTTGGCATACTTCAGCCTTTTCTTGCTGTTTTTCTTCCTTAAGAATGACTTCTTGACAGACACCCTTCTATCTAATCCATAAGTGAAATATAACATATGTTTTGCTTTAATAATATAACAAAATTATTGTGTGTTCCATTGTTTTATGACATCTACATAACAGTAGTAAAAGAAAATGTCTATTTGTTACAATTTATAATTGTTATGATATCGGTTGTGCATCCACATTTGGTGCCCTATCACATAATGCCAAATTGCGATGACATGATTCAGGTGTTTTAATAATGAACATATTAGATCCTGGAAAATTCCATTAAGTTTTATTTATATTGTGATAAATAATCATGAAGTGTTTGATCTTGCTGATTAAATATGTCTATGCCTAAAGACATTGGAGAAATAAATTTGTTTTTACAAGTTCAAAAAGACATTTATTCTTATTTAGCCTCTTATGTTAGACTTGATAAGTGGAAAACACCACACATACTTATTATTTTGTTTATTGTTCCACATATTGTGTAGATATTCTACAGTAAATTCTGTCAAATGAGATGAACTAACTCTTATTATTTACATTTTTTAAAACCTCAGTGTAAATTGTACCTGTTAAAATATATGAAGTTAATCATTACATGCTTGTCGATATTGTCCAAATTAATGAATGTTTTGATTAAATATGAATGTTACCATTATTAATAGTAGTGATGTACTTTGTCAAATCACATGTTTTTTTGAACAGGATGAAGTAGGCATGAGCTTTTTCAAAGAAAGAAAGAAAGTTTCATCCCTGAGGCCATAGATGAGAGGACTCAAACACCTTGGAACAATACTAAAAAATACATAGTTAAAATATCTGAAATCTCTAAACAAGTTGACGTCAATCTGAAGGACAGCTGTTTCTATGAATGGACTCCACAGCTGAACAAGACAGAGAAACAGCTGGAAAGCATGAAGGATCACTGTTCTCACTCCTTTTTGTGTTGACTTCTTACTCTCTCCTGATGCAGCTTTGGCCACTTTCATTATTTGAACATATGAAAAAACAATAGTGATGCCCATAGTCATGAAATAAAACTGACTTACAGCTGAGCGAGCATGATCCTGCCATCTATAAAGCATAAACATTTCAACAGAGCAAATAGTGTATTGATTGTAGAAGCTAAGTGAAGCAGTAGCAAAGAACATGGAAATGATAACAATGCATGGCCCAGAGCTGAGGCCATGAATAATCAGGATACAGTATATAGTGCTGCGTGTGGAGCACAGCTGCCCATGACGAAGGGGCATACAAATGGCTACATAGCGCTCCAGAGTCATTGCTGTCAGAGTAACTGGTGTGACAATAGAATACACAAGCACAAAAAGACAGATAAATATACACAACCAAACTTGCACTGAACATCTGGTTAAAATAAGCAGGATATCGGTCATGAGTAACAAAAAGCTGTCTGACAGTAAAGTGACAAAAAATAAAACGTAGCGAGCAGATGTGTGAAAACATTCCTTTTTTACAAAGGTCACAATGAGCAACATGTTGATACAAAGAAAGATTATGACCAGGGTATGCACAATCATGACCCGGACTGTCAATAGTTGGTGCAAGAAAGCACAAATTAGTGAGCTGTTACCTGCCATTGAGAACAAACACGAGTATTTAAATAACTTCTAAGAGTCAATCAGTGTCATTATAAATGTAAGATTTACTCTAAAGACTGAAACCAAAAAATCAGTCTAGTGGAGAAACCTTTCGTCCTTTTCCAAACACAAATATCCTCTTCTGACCGCTGCAGTTCTCTTATAGATGACAGTGGAACATTATTTTAAAGGTTATATGAAGCTGAAGTTGTCATATGGTGTCATCATCTTTCCTAAGAGATCATTCCCCTTGATAGCTGTACACTGTTGATAGATGGAGCACTCAGTCAGGAGAGTCTACAACTAATTAAAGTTTTGAAAACTTCGTTGCTTGTTGACAAGTTAATCAATTGGCATGGTTATTGCCAGAAGCAAGACTACATCCCATTATTTTTTTAAGGTATGTCTTATTATGCCCTACAGTGACGTGACCGTGACAAGCAGTAGGCCTATTTTGTGCAATATTCAAACAAGTCAATAGGAAAAATTATTTTCTTCCCTACTTATTGCCTTTAAGGTATTTATTGCACACTGGGCAGCGTAAATGATTTGTTGTTGTTTTTTAATTGCCAATACGTAGGGAATAGGACTCAGACACCTTGGAACATATCCAATAAATACACTATTCTCTTACATCCATCCATCCATTCGCGTCCGCAATTTGGATTAACCAATTAACCTATCCCCACTAAGTGCATGTCTTTGGACAGTGGGAGGAAGCCGGAGTACCCGGAGAGAACCCACGCAAACACGGGGAGAACATGCAAACTCCTCACAGAAAGACCCCGGCCTGATGGTGGAATTGAACTCAGGACCTTCTTGCTGTGCGGCAACAGTGCTAACCACCGTGCCACCGTGCTGCCCCCTATTCTCTTACATGTTTGTCTGAAATACCCTTATCATGGTGGCGGGGTTTGTGTGTCTGGGGACTTCTGCCCCCTGGTAGGGTCTCCCATGTCAAACTGATCATCCTGTGTTGTTGACTTGGCTGTCTCTGACCACTACTGTGTGTTTTTTAACATCACCGGTTTTATTCAGCGGGAGACCTCGGTGCGAACTGTGAGGAGGCGCTATCTAACCTCTGAAGTG
>NW_024583111.1:28611-42814 GCF_018398535.1 Haplochromis burtoni | reverse complement strand
GTGCTTCACACAGGGAAGACAAAGTATAAATCAAAAACAGACAAAAGTTAACAAAATGCAATTTTTAAAAGATGTGTTTTTAGTTGTTGAGTCCACACATCTTAAGCTCAGTGGGAGTTCCACAGTCTGGAAGCCACATTGGCAAAAGCTCTGTCTCCCTTAGTTCTCAGCCTTGTATGCTGAATAACAAGTAGGCTCTGATCACATGACCTCAGGGGCCTGCAAGGGACATAGGGCTGTAGAAGTTCAATGATGTAGGCTGGGCTGGAGCTCTAAAGGTCAGAACCAGAATCTTAAAATGGACTCTAAATTCCATGGGGAGCGAAAGCAGCTGTATTAGCAATGGTGTCACATGAGAGTACTTAGATGTTTTGGTCAGAAGCCTTGCTGCAGCATTTTGGAAAATCTGCAATCGCTCCAGGGTTTTGCTAAGATATGTAAACAGAATTACAGTAGCCAACGTGATGAAAGTGAATGCATGGGTGCAAATTACACAAAATCTTAAAATC
The DNA here is from genome assembly GCF_018398535.1 of Haplochromis burtoni. NCBI lineage: Eukaryota > Metazoa > Chordata > Actinopteri > Cichliformes > Cichlidae > Haplochromis > Haplochromis burtoni. The sequence goes on along the minus strand of NW_024583111.1, from coordinate 42,305 downwards.
AGAAAATACAATTAAAATAAATGTTAAGTGTTTATCGTATTTTTAAATAAGGGATTTGTTTATTGTACTTATCTACGATATTTGTCCAAGAGAATTTTTTTCCCCTAATATGAGATGCTTAACTTTTTCTCAGAATGAATTGTTGAGTTTTCTTAATGTTGGAGCTTGATCGGTTTAGCTTGATCTATTGTTATGAATTGGTGCAACATACATTTATTTTATCTGAAATATACAAATGATTTAGTATGTGTTACATGGCAGCCCTAAAGAATATCATTGTAACTCAGTATTATCTGATAGGGTAATAAATACAGATCCACAAATGATATATACATATACAACAAATACAACTTTTATCATTTTATTGCTGCGGTGAGCAATGATGAATGTTGGAATAATATTATTTTGAAAAACAATCATGACAACAAAAATATTAACGATATTTAACAGTAAATAAATTGTTATTATCATTAATAATAAGAATGATTTCTTTTTTATTGTATTTTTGTGAACAGTATTTACAGAAGCTCACTTGTTGAGGGAAGGTTTTTTTTTGTTGTTGTTGTTGTTTTTAAAACTGACCTAGTTCCTAGAGCTGTTTTGCAAAGAAGAATGGGCAAGAATTTCAGTCTCTAGATGTGCAAAGCTGGTAGAGACATACCCTAAAAGACTGGCAGCTGTAATTGCAGCAAAAGGTGGTTCTACAAAGTATTGACTCAGGGGGCTGAATAATTACGCACACCCCACTTTGCAGTTATTTATTTGTAAAAAATGTTTGGAATCATGTATGATTTTCGTTCCACTTCTCACGTGTACACCACTTTGTATTGGTCTTTCACGTGGAATTCCAATAAAATTGATTCATGTTTGTGGCTGTAATGTGACAAAATGTGGAAAAGTTCAAGGGGGCCGAATACTTTTGCAAGCCACTGTAGGTGGAATTAAGACACAGTCCTTGCTCTGTCCTTATTGTGCGTCCCTTTGCCCAACTTGACAGACAGCTAACGGTTTCAATGAACATTGGAGGCGGAAGTAAGTTTAAGGCTTTTTACTTCGTCAGTAGTTCAATGATTGACATCCTTTTCTTCCCGTAAAACTAAAAACAAACACAAAGTAAATGTCACAAGATGTCTTTTCCTTTACACACACTTCTAGGATATGAACTATACTGTTATATAGTATGTGTAATCAACAGCGACTCAGTATTGATCACAATACAACTTAGTGAGTTTAGCTTCCTCAAAGATAAACATAACAGATGAAATAACTGGTTTCTAAACAAATCTCTGTAATAGAAATGCACCAAATAAACTTGTAAACATGTTCTACATTAATACAGTAATAAAACGTTTTAAAGAGCAACAACATATTCTGCAGGTTAACAAGCGACCAGCTTCCTGTTTCCTCTACCCACAGGAACACAGAAAAACCCCACCAAAATATAAGATGGTGACTATTCCCACTATGACCAGCAGAGGGTGCTGAAGAGAAAGAACCTATGCATGTCATAATAGTCCTGTTGCTGAGGTTGTGGTCATCCTGTAATCTCTCAAGGACTATCTCCAACGCTTCAGTGACTGGAACGCAAATGAAGAGTGATGTAACATCATGCAAGTCCATTGTTTCACCTGCCTCCATAATGTCATCTCTCACCTTCTCAGCAAGGTCCAAGGTGTTCTGGATCTGGTGTTCAGAGCTGTCTACCAACAGGTTGAAGATTGAGGGCAGAATCTTTGAGATGCTATAGGTGACCAAGTTATCATACAGACAATTGCTCTTAAAGGAACACCCTATTTGTGTAAACCATTCAGTTTAGGTGTAGATTCGCCTGGGTATAGCCTGTGGTATGAGGTCTGGTCAATAGCATTGTCTTGTTCTAACTAATTGTACTAACTGACCTCCCAGCCCATTTTTCATTCAGTGGGCTGGTTTCAGTTATTGTGCAAATGTACTGTTTATACGGTTGGGGGAACCTGCAGCCAGCTGAGACTGACGAAGTCACTTTGATGAGTGATGAAACATTTCTTCAATTGAAAACACTACTTTCAGATGAACAGAAACAACCTTCTGGGATAGTCTGTACAGACTTTTCCACATCTATAGTATTTTGGTGCATCCTATAATAGAAAGCATGCATGCTATGGAAAGTTGTTTTTTTTTTTGTTTGTTTTGGTTTTTTTTTTAGCTTTCAGCATTTCAGGGTTAAGATCTAGAGTTATACTGGGCTATTGCAGCAAATTTGCTGCAATAGCAAATTAATTAGTATCTAAAACAGAGAAGACAATTTTCTTTTACTAATTTACAGTGCTGTGCATGCAGTAAATACCTTAAAAGAGGCAATAGGTTTTGATTATTATTTGTTACAGACATATGAGGGTAGGAATATACAAATGTAAAATAACAGGATATACTTGTTCTCTTTGGCAATAACTATGACAGTTCAATTCTGAACACGCAAAAACTTTTTCAGAACTTTCAGAACTAGACTTCAGTGTAGAGTCTCTTGAGTTCTCCATCTATCATTGATGTGGAGCCATCAAGGGGAATGGCTGCTAAGGGAAGGTGATGACACCATCTCACAACTTCAGTTTCATATGACCTTTAAATTAATGTTCCACTGTCATCTCTCAGAAAACCAGAACAGGAAACCTGAAAAGAATAAGTCTTATATTTAATAATGACACTCCGATGCCCTCTTAGAAGTGCTCTCTATGGCAGGTAACAACACACTAATTTGTGTGTTTCTTGCAACAACTATTGACAGACCGGGTAATGATTGTGCAAATCCTGGTGATAATCTTTCTTTGTATCAACATGTTGCTCATTGTGACCTTTGTAAAAAAGGAATGTTTTCACACATCTGCTCGCTACGTTTTATTTTTTGTCACTTTACTGTCAGACAGCTTTTTGTTACTCATGACCGATATCCTACTTATCTTAACCAATTTCCGATGTTCATTACAAGTTTGGTTGTGTATAATTATCTGTCTTTTTGTGCTTGTGTATTCTATTGTCACACCAGTTACTCTAACAGCAATGACTCTGGAGCGCTATGTAGCCATAGTAAAAATTGGGCTGGGTTCACATGAGCCAAGTGAGGAAACACTATAACAGGGAGCCGTCTGCACCGAGAGCCGGTCACAGACCGCAGCCTCCAGGCTGGGCACACAGCAGGAGGGAGGCAAAGGAGCCCCCCAGCCAGGCTGAGAGGACCCCCAGAGACCCAGCAGCCACGGTCGATCACAGCCCCGGTGCAGAGAGCCCCCTCCGAGGAAACACTGGAGATATGCCACAATAGGCTATATACAGGGTAAAATGATAAAATAAATAAGAACGGGATACAATATAAATATAAATAGAGTAAGAAGATTAAAAAATGGATAAGAATAAAATCAATAAATATTAGGTAAAGCCTAAATTAATAATAAAATAACAGGATAGAATAAATAAGCATAAAATAAATAAACGCTAAGTAAAAGCTAAATTAAAAAGGTGGGTCTTGAGCCTGTTCTTAAAAACATGTACGTTCTCTGCGGCCCTGAGCTCCTCCAGCAGGCTGTTCCACAGACGAGGACCATACCACTGAAAAGCTGCCTCTCGTGAGTATGTGTCCTGACTTTAGGGACAATCAAAAGGCCAGTACCAGAGGACCTCAGGGTCCGCGAGGGTTCATATGGTAAAAGCAGATCTGAGAGATAAGAAGGCCCAAGACCATTAAGACATTTAAAAACCAATAAAAGAACTTTAAAATCGATCCTGAAACACACGGGGAGCCAGTGCAGCGATTCTAAAACCGGTGTAATGTGGGCCCGCCCTCTGGTCTTCGTCAGCACACGAGCTGCCGAGTTTTGCAAGAGTTGTAAAGTTGAAATATTCTTCTTAGGAAGACCAGAGAGCAGGGCATTACAGTAATCAATGCGACTGGTAATAAAAGCATGCATCAGCATCTCCGTGTTGGCCCGAGAGAGAATAGGGCGGACTCTGGCTATATTTTTTAGATGATAAAATCCAATTTTGGTTACATGTTTAACATGTGGGATAAAACCAAGCTCAGAGTCAAAAATAACACCCAGGTTTTTCACTTGTAGCGAAGGACATAGTGAAAATGCCTCTAATTTAGACAAGAGTTTCTCTCTCTGAGCCTCAGGACCGACAATTAAAACTTCAGTTTTGTCCTGGTTAAGCTGTAAAAAGTTTTCTGCCATCCAAGATCTTATATCAAGATACAGTTAAAAAGGGCATCCATTGGTCTGGTGTCATCAGGAGACACGGAGATGTACAGCTGCGTGTCATCAGCGTAACTGTGGAAGTTCACTCCATGCCTCCTGATGACACTGCCGAGAGGGAGCATATACAAATTAAAAAGTACAGGGCCTAGAACCGACCCTTGAGGCACACCACATGTCATTTTATGGATCTTAGAGGAGCATGTATCCATACTCACCATAAAAGATCTGTCAGAGAGATAGGAAGTGAACCAGTTGTGTACAGCACCAGAGAGGCCCACCATGTGTTTCAGTCTGTTTAAAAGAATAGCGTGGTCTACTGTATCAAAGGCTGCGCTTAGATCCAGTAGCACCAGGACTGAGAGCTTTTGGGCGTCCCAGTTACATCTAAGATCATTTAAAACCTTTAGGAGAGCCGTCTCTGTGCTGTGGTTCACCCTAAATCCAGACTGGAATATCTCCAGGATCTGTCTATCATTGAGAAAATCAGTAATCTGAGTAAAAACAAGTTTTTCTAAGACTTTACTTAAAAATGGTAAGTTGGATACAGGTCTGTAGTTATTAAAATCATTACAATCCAAATTGCTCTTCTTCAGAAGGGGCCTCACCACCGCCGTTTTAAAGGCAGCAGGGAAGACACCCAACTGAAGAGAGCAATTCATCATGTATAAAAGCTCAGCCTCAAAAAATCCATAAAGTGTTTTAAAGAGTGAAGAAGGGATTGGATCTAAAAGACATGTGGTGGGTCTCACTGTGGAGAAAACTTTCTGAAGGTTCTCAGCATTAACCAGGACAAAGCTGTCCAGTGTCTCCTCAGGTACAATCGAGCCCTCAGATGTGTTTACAAACATATCGCGATTAGATAAAATATCAGATCTGATGGCGCTGATTTTTCCCCTGAAGTGGTCTGCAAACTGCTCACAGAGTGAGTCTGTGGGGGTTCTTTGGGAGCTGTTAAAATCAGGGTTAAATAAATGATCTATGGTGGAAAAGAGGACCTTGGGATTATTTTTGTTATTACTGATTATTTTGGCGAAGTATGAATTTCTTGAATTCCTTAATGTATTATTGTACATTTTAAGTTGCTCGCAAAATATTTGATGGTTGATAGTATTTTTATTTTTCCTCCACCTCCTTTCTGCTGCCCTGCAATTTCTTTTGAGTTTTTTGACTTCTTCGTTTCTCCAGGGTGATGCATGTTTTACGTTAATCTTTTTGGTGGTGAGTGGAGCAACGGAGTCAAGGCTTTTCTTCAGTTTGCTGTTGAAATGATTAAAAATCAAATCGCAGGGTGCAGGTAAAATCACAGGGGGGCATTCGTCTAAAACCCTGGTAAAATTTGCAGCCACTTCAGAGGTTAGATAGCGCCTCCTCACAGTTCGCACCGAGGTCTCCCGCTGAATAAAACCGGTGATGTTAAAAAACACACAGTAGTGGTCAGAGACAGCCAAGTCAACAACAGAGGACACGCTGGTGGACAGCCCATGGGTGATGACCAGGTCCAGAGTGTGTCCTCGAAGTCCAGACTTGTCATCTTTTATCTAGAAAGGTGCTATATACATAAAATTTGACTTTACTTATTCACTAAACAGTGACGTAATACACAAAGCACAGTTTGTTTTAGATAAAAAAAAATGCAACCATACAGAACATATACAGAAAAAAACTGGAAAACTGGAAAACTACTAATAATTTAATCATCCATACATTTTAACATGAAATATAAATGACAGCATTTATATTTCTATTGTGATTCAAATTACATTTATTTTGAACAGGATGAAGTAGGCATAAGATTTTTCAGTACAAGAAAAATATTTTCATCCCTGAGGCCATAGATCAGAGGACTCAGGCACCTTGGAGCAATGTTAAACATGATGTAGTTAAAATATCGGACATTTAGAATTAAACTGAAATCAATCTGAAGCACTGCAATTTCTATGAATGGGCACCACAGCTGAATGAGACAGAGCAGCAACTGGAAAGCATGAAGGATCACTGTTTTGAGTCCTTTTTGTGTCAGCTTCTTTTTCTCTCCTGATGCAGCTTTGGCCACTTTCATTATTTGAACATATGAGTATGCAATGGTGATGCCCATAATCAAGAAATACAATTGATACACAGCTGATCGAACATGATCCTGCCATCTGTAAAGAGAAAATGTGTCTCCACTACATATCATGGATTGCTTGTAGAACTTAAGTGAGCCGGAGGCAAAAAACATGGACAGAATAATTATACAAGGACCAGAGCTGAGAACATGAATGATCAGGATACAGTACATAGTGCTGCGTGTGGAGCACAGCTGTCCATGACGCAGGGGCATACAAATGGCCACATAGCGCTCCAGAGTCATTGCTGTCAGAGTAACTGGTGTGACAATGAAGTAAAGAAGTACAACAACAGAGATAGTTATACACAACCACACTGGCATTGTAATTTCAAAATGGGTCAATATAAACAAAATATCTGACACCAATAACAAAACACTGTCTGACAGCAGTGTTACAAAAAACAAGATGTAACGTGCAGATGTGTGAAAGGATTCCTTTTTAACAAAGATCACAATGAGCAACATGTTGATGCAAAGAAAAATTATTACCAGGATCTCTACAATAATGACCCGGTAGCTGACTGGTCGTGGAAAAAAAACACAATTCACTGAGTTGTTACCTGCCATAGCAAACAAACCTGTTTGAAGTACTTCTAAGAGTTCATTAAAGTTTTGTTTGATAAATGTAAGATTGTCAAAACTCAAAATCAGATCCAGTGGAGAATCAAATCCAGAGCCAAATGTCTTCTGCTGCGTTCCCTGCAGTTTTCTGAAAAATGACCGTGCATCATGAAATTGAAGCTTACAGCAACTAAGAATAACAATTACACATGAAACTTCGTTCTACTGTGTTGTCATCGTGCTCTAGTACCCAATCTCCTCTGATCAATGCCTCTAAATAGGTAATTGATGGTATACTCAGGAGACTTTCCAGTAAAGTCAACATAACAGATCTGAAAGAACTGAAAAGTTGTTGTTTGCTGTGAAGGTAATCAATTCTGTAATTAGTGCAACAAGTGAGACTAAATCCCATTATTTTAGGTTTATTTGCTTGCATTTTATTTGCTTATTTTGGCGCTCATCTACATCTACTATCTGACTCCTGTTTGCGATTTGAAGATATTATTTTGAAGGCACGACTACCTGTAAAATTGTTGTCTGTGCAGTTATCGAGCAGTTTGGAGGAGAGTGTTGTAACGGAGCACGTGGAAGTTTATTTTGTCATTAGCAGCCCCCTTGATAGAGGCAAAAAGGTATGGTTATGATGTAAATAAGTACATCTTTAAATATTTTGAGTGACAGAAACGGCAATTGTTAAGTTTGTCATTGTGGGAAGGGATGCTTGTGTGATATGTTGATTATGTACTCATGATTTTATTTACAGTGGCTTGCAAACTCATAACACATCTATGTCTTTGCCTGTAGAAAACTTCCTCATATTTGAAATACAGTGGCTTGCAAAAGTATTCGGGCCCCTCGAACTTTACAAGACTGGCAGCTGTAATTGCAGCAAAAGGTGGTTCTACAAAGTATTGACTCAGGGGGCTGAATAATTACGCACACCCCACTTTTCAGTTATTTATTTGTAAAAAATGTTTGGAATCATGTATGATTTTCGTTCCAATTCTCACGTGTGTTGGTCTTTCACGTGGAATTCCAATAAAATTGATTCATGTTTGTGACTGTAATGTGACAAAATGTGGAAAAGTTCAAGGGGGCCGAATACTTTTGCAAGCCACTGTAATTTCATTGTAGGCAAGATTAGAGAGCTAGATTTAAACTTGGGTGATTTTATTCATAGTGCTGAGATGAGGAAGACCGGAGGCAGGACAGGACAGTTTAAGGGGGTGGTACAATGGGCGGGCTGTGACCTAGACCTCAGTAGACGTAGTTGAAGCAGGCTAGTTAGCTCCAGATGAATCTGTATTTTATTGTGAAGTGTAAACACAGATGTCTGACTTTATAAGTAAAAGTTTCCACCTGATCGCTACCATCATAAAGAATCTGTGAAGTCGGTGTACTTCAATATCACGTAGAGTCATTGGTTAAGTTATTTATGTTGTAAATGTGTACAGTTGTAAGAGTATGGACTTTTAACTTACACGCTGTTTTTATGTACACTTTCCCAGCTCTTACGGTGAAACTGAATGGTTATTACCAATAAACCTGAGAATTCATCATTAAAGTGTCATCCTTCATTCTACAGCATTAGTTTATGGTAGCTAACTAATAACAGAACCAATAACTCAGGGGAAAACAATGGGATTTATATTAAAAGTGAGTCTAAGGGGGGCACTTTCGCACTGCCACTAGCTGTAACAGTGAGGTTTATGTTAAGAAACCAAGGATATACTGTCCACTCTGATTGGTCTCATTGATATGCTCTTCCCTGGGCACTGTAAGTTCCAGATCAGATCAGATCAGATGTGCTGGTGGGAACTTTAGCTGTTTACCCCGCTCAGCCTGTAGCTGCCAATCAAGTTGAGCAGGCTGGTTGTTAACCGTGGCCACACCTGGGGTTTCTCTTGAGCCTTAATGAAAAGAAGTCTCTTCTTCGGAGCATGATGGCGCTTGCTGGTGCTTGCTGGTGCTCATTGCTGGGGCAGTCTTCTCAGCAATTACTCTGAGCACCTGGTTGTGACGCCAACGATAACGACCATTGGCCAGGGCCTTTGGGCAGCTGCTGAGGATATGTTCTAGGGTGCCCCTTCCAGAGCACAGGGGACAGGCCGATATCTAGCTTTTCCACGACACATGGAGGTGTACTGGGCTTGGTAGGGTATACTGCCTGCACGAGGAATCGGACATGGTGCAAGTCTGCCTGCATGATGTTTGACCAGGTGACTTAGTGCTGCAAGGTGCTCTTCCACCTTATCCACACTCCCTGCGACTTGAGTCCTACGGCCCTGTTTACTTGCTCCTCCTCCTCACCTGCTAACGGGGGAAACATCTGGGTTGACTATTCTTCACCTGTAATTTGAATGCTGAACATTTGCCTGTTTAAATCATAATAACTGTCACTATACAGAGATGTGCTTCTGAATGTGGAAGATGTGTCTTCTGATTCTGTAATGCAGTTCTGCTTGTGTTGAGTGATGTAAACAACTGCTCGATCCAAACTCTTTAAACGTCAAAATTGATCATTAGATTTTGTAACTTAATGTGATCTTTCCGTTTTCGAGTTTTGGACATGATTTTGGAGTATATCTTCGCAGTAGCGATTGACCGCAAAGTAAAGCTACCGGAAATGTACAACCCCACATCCGGTCTCAAACCAGGAAGTTAGCATTTTCTTGTGCACAGGGTCTATCTGGAGTTAAATTCACCACAAAACACGGAATACAATACACACTTCACAGAGCAGGACATTGATCCAGAATTGAACTTTTTTAACATCAGTGACACCTGCTGTTAATATACTGAAGAACAATTCAATAAAACTGCCAAGGCTGACTGCAAAATTTCCACAATTCACTTTAATAGTCGAAGTTTATATGCCAACTTTCACAACATAAGAGAATATTTATGCAAATTTGCACATCCATTCAGTGTGATTGCAGTATCTTAGACGTGGATTAATACGGATAAAAAAGTGGACTTTAAAATAGACGGATATGAACTAAATTTTATGAACAGAAAGAATAAGAACGGTCAGGGTGTGGCTTTGTTTGTGGACAAAAATTTTAAATTTTAAATTTTAAAAATGACGGTGGTGGTGGACAACATGTGTGTAACAATAGAAATTCGTATGGAAAAAAATAAAAATGTCATTGTAAGTTGTATATATAGAACACCAGGTTCTAATATTGAAATATATAAGGAGTGGGTAGATAAAAGATTTAATAGGACAAATCAAAAAGTTATGTTCATTTGTGGGGATTTTAACATAGACCTATTAAATCCAAACAAACATAGTATGACAGATGAGTTTATTAATACAATGTATAGCATGGGACTCTGTCCAGTGATCACTAAACCCAGCAGGATTACAGCACAGTCGGCAACCTGAATAGACAATATATTCACCAATGAAATAGAAAACAGATCTATAAGCGGTCTTCTAATTAATGACACTAGTGATCATCTACCTGTTTTTGTAGCGTATGACAGCAATTACAGGAAGGTCAAACAGGAAAATACAATAAAATACAAACAAGTGAGAACAGAGGAGTCCATAAATGCATTTAAAGGTGATTTACTAAAGCAAGAATGGGAGATGTTGTATAAGGAAAAAAATATTGATAAAGCTTATGAGACTTTTTAGGAACATTTAAACTGTTATATATGATAGCCGCTGCCCAGTAAAGAAATATAGCAAAAAACAAAAATATGCAGCGTGCCCATGGATCACAAAAGGATTACAAAATGCATGTAAAAAGAAAAATACCTTATATAGAGAATTTATAAAGAGTAGAAGTAGTGAAGCTACATTTTGAGGTGATGTAAAAAGGAATATTATGAGGAAATTATTAAATATGAATAAAAATAACATTGAAGGGATTTGGGAAACATTGAATGCTATCATTAAAAATGGTTCCAGGCAGTTAAATTATCATTTGTATTTCATTAATAATGATAGAAACATTAGTAACATGAGTGATGTGGTTAATGAGTTCAATAAATTCTTTGTAAGTGTTGGACCAGACTTGGCTGATAAAATTCATGATATAAGAAATTCTGCAGAGAAAGAAACTAAACCTAACGAACGTAATCCTCATTCAATGTTTTTAATGGTGGTAGAAGAAAAGGAAATCATTGATATTGTTGGGAAATCACGAACAAAAAAATCTACTGACTTTGATGACATTGATATGGAATCGTTAAGAAAGTTGATGGCATCTCCAAACCCTTAACATACATTTGCAATTTGTCTCTACAAACTGGTGCATTCCCAACACAAATGAAACCAGCTAAAGTTTAAAAATGGAGATATACACCAATTCACAAATTACAGGCCTATTTCTCTACTTTCACAATTTTCAAAAATAGTGGAAAAGGTTTTCATTAATAGACTTGACAAATTTATAGATAAACATAAAATAATAATGGACAGTCAGTATGGTTTCAGACCAAATAGATCAACATCCATGGCATTAATGGAGGTAATTGAAAATATCACCAACAATATAGATCAAAGACAATGCACAGTTGGTGTTTTCATTGACCTAAATAAAGCTGTTGACACAATTAATCATGAAATATTACTTGATAAACTGGAGTACTGTGGCATTAGAGGAGTGGTGCTAGAGTGGGTAAGGAGGTATTTGAGAGACAGGCAACAATTTGTGAAGATTGATGAATATCTGTACATTGTTTGTGGAGTTCCACAGGGGTCAGTATTGGGACCAAAGCTGTTTATCCTGTACATCAATGATCTATGTAAAACATCTGATATATTCCAGTTTATTTTATTTGCAGATGATACAAATATTTTTGTGCTGGAGAGAATTCACAGCAGCTTTTGGAAATTGTCACAAAAGAATAGATTAAACTGCAAACATGGTTTGACAGAAACAAGTTATAACTAAATTTGGAAAAAACAACAACATTTATGTTATTCGGAAATTGTAAAAAAGATGCTGGAGCAAAATTGTTCATAAATAATGTTGAAGTAGAGCAACATTCTCATACAAAATTTCTGGGTGTGATAATAGATAAAATCTCCTGGAAACCTCACATAAAGCATATACAAGCTAAACTGTCAAGAAGCATCTCTGTACTGAGTAAAGTTAAATATTTTTTGCCTTCCAAATCACTCCGGGTACTTTATTGTTCACTTATATTGCCATATTTGGAATACTGTGTGGAAATTTGGGGAAACACATATAAAACTCACTTCAACCAATATGTAAAATTAAAAAAAAAGCAATCAGGATGATTATAAAGCAGGATTTAGAGACCATACTAACATCATGTTTTTGAAATTAAAAATACTGAAGTTTATGGATCTTATAAAATATAAAACTGCAAAAATTATGTACAAGGCCAGATACAATATGTTACCAGGAAATATACAGAGGATGTTCTATGACAGAGAAGGAGACTATGAATTGAGGGGAAAAATAAATCTGAAGACTCTTAAAGCACGGACAAAGGTTAAAACCTTTTGTGTGACCATTTGTGGGCTAAAACTGTGGAACAGTTTTACTGTGGACCTACAGCAATGTTCAAGCATTAGTCAGTTCATAAAGATGTTTCGAAAACTGCTTTTGGAAGAATATGAAACTGATAAAGTTGACGACCCATTGTATATATAACTATGCTAAACTGTATTTAAATTATCACTGTAGCTATGTTTATACATGTCCTCCTTGTTTATTGTGTAGGGCAAGTGATGATGGGAATTAGGGGTAACAATGAATAGTTGGATTCAATAGAATGTTGAACATGGGGTAGGGATTAATAAGTATGTTATACTTCTTCCTACTCCATTTCAGACTTAATAAGTGTCATTTCATGTCATTTAGACTCCTTTTTATTTTACTTATTTTCTTTTTTTGTTTTGTCTGAGCACATACGTGTGTGTTTTTACATATATATTCGTATTTGTACATGTAAATGCAAGTATGTGTACTTGTGTATATATTGTTTTTTCTGTATATGTCTGAAATAAAGATACAATAACAATTAGCAATAAAATATGCTAATTTCCTAGCTCTCTCTCCCTGTGTCCTGTGCCACTCTGCTCTGCTTGATGATGGTCATTGCTTCAAGCCTGCTGTCAGCATCTCTTTTGGCTACGGCTTGTATGATGTTGGCCATATCCTCATCAAACTTCTGCTAATCACGCCGTTTGATGGCTAAGGGCCACTTAATTCCCTGCTGTGGAACTACTCTATTTGGATTGGAAGACTCTGGTGTGTGGAGGGACTGGGCCCTATGGGGTGCGTCTCACCAGGTTCAGGGCCTGTGCATTGCATCTCACTCTCCCGCTCCAAACATTTCATTCTCGCCTGATGGACCTTTATTCCACGCTGGTTCTTCCACAGCTTGCCACGGACGCATGTCTTACTTATGGTCCTATCCATTACATTGGTCATTAACCTTGACTCTCCTAGGGAAATCTCTAGCTTGTTGGGGTGCTTTCTCATGAAAACTGCAGACCAGGGAGCTAACCCACCCTACAATTAGAGCTGTCTTTCTGAGCCGCCATTTGTAGTAGTTATCAAACTGTTCTTGGTCATCACCTTGTCTCTTCCTACACGTCACTGGCTCACCAAGAGCTGAACTATGCAAGAAACATATCCTGGATGAATCTAGAGTATGTTGAGGAGCATTAGGGACAAAACATAAAATACTTTTTGGCCACTCTTCAATGGCAGAATGACAGGGAGCGATAAGTGATTAATTGTGCTAACAGTGTTGAACTTTGATGACCACACAGATGCTCCCTGAGCAGCTCCCTTGTGCTGTGC
>NW_024583111.1:16971-27566 GCF_018398535.1 Haplochromis burtoni | reverse complement strand
AGGGGCATACAAATGGCCACATAGCGCTCCAGAGTCATTGCTGTCAGAGTAACTGGTGTGACAATGAAGTAAAGAAGTACAACAACAGAGATAGTTATACACAACCACACTGGCATTGTAATTTCAAAATGGGTTAATACAAGTAAAACATCTGACAGCAATAACAAAACACTGTCTGACAGCAGTGTTACAAAAAATAAGATGTAACGTGCAGATGTGTGAAAGGATTCCTTTTTAATAAAGACCACAATGAGCAACATGTTGATGCAAAGAAAAATTATTACCAGGATCTGTACAATAATGACCCGGTAGCTGATTGCTCGCTGAAAAAAAACATAATTCACTGAGTTGTTACCTGCCATAGCAAACAAACCTGTTTGAAGTACTTCTAAGCATTAATTAAAGTTTTGTTAATAAATGTAAGATTTTACTTTTAATAAAAATCAAAACTCCAAATCAAATCCAGTGGAGAAACCACCCATTCTGTTCCAGAGCCAAATGTCTTCTGCCTTCCCTAGTTTTTTCATAGAAATGACCATGCATCATTAATTTGAAGCTTACAGCAACTAAGAATGACAATTATACATGAAACTTCCTTCTACTATGTTGTCATCGTCCCCTAGTACCCATTCTCCTCAGCATCGAAGCCTCTAAATAGGTAATTGGTGGTATACTCAGGAGACTTTGCAGTAAAGTCAACATAACAGATCTGAAAGAACTGAAAAGTTGTTGTTTGCTGTGAAGGTAATCAATTCTGTAGTTAATGCAACAAGTAAGACTACATCCTATTATTTTAGGGTTATGTCTTAAAAACTCCTACACTAATGTTACTGTGACAGGTACAAGGCCTGTTTGTGAGGTATTCAGTTAAGTTAAAACTGTGCTGTCTTTCTTTTCTCAGCGTTGTCTCTTTTAATCTGTTTATTATAAATGTAACGTGAGGGTTCACTAGATGGTTTGGAATCTCTCTGAATAATTAGGAACAGCAAGATGGAGACGGATAACTTTTTCAGCAGCCTCTTTACTCTCAGCACACAGCAACAATTCACACTTCCTGTGTACCACCCACATAAATACTTCACTGGCCTCTCAGAAGCCAGGAAATCTTATACTCAGATGAAAACAGGGAAAACAAGGTGGATATAACACATACTTATTACTGCTTTGAACATGCATGTCTAAACATTCAAACGTGTAAACATGTAAATATCAAATCACATAACCATCAAATAGCTACATAACTAGCTTCATAACCTTTGTAAACACCTCTTTGTACAGTATATCCAGTTAGATTTAAATTTACTTCTACACTTTACATTTTCCTCCCCCCCTCACATAAGTAACGTCCCCGTTTCCCTACAGAAAAGGAAAAACAACATGCTGTGAGCAAGGGGATAACAATAAAAGAACAGCAAAACCAAAAACAAGTTCAGTTCAAAACATAGTCCTTGAGGTATCTGGGAGGCACAACTTGACGTCTCCCACATCACCGTGAAACACCAGATATTCGATGAGGAGTTGAGGGGACAATGTCTGATTGGTGTATCACCACATGGCCAGAGGGGGAAGTCGTTACAGTCTCAGACAGAGGAGAAGGGGACAAAGGAGAGTGGGAATGGGGTTGTGACTGGTTTAGAGGTGGTGGCTGGCAAACCTGAGGGTCTGATGAGGTTGCAGGGCGGCCCTGAACATTCCAGCTCCCTTTAGCTCCAGATTTCTAAGCTGTGAAGGGCAAAGCACCTGATAATGCAGTCAATTGTGGAATCTGGGGCTGTACAGGTATGTCACCAGCAGGCGAGTTGGTTCCACCTTTAGGGACAGGTGCATTGTAAGGCCTGAGATGATTGTAGTGAACAATTTGAGTCTTGTCTGATTGGTCCAGGAGGTAACAAATCTTGTACATGACACCAGAGTTTTCTCCATCTGTTCCAAGGCACTCCAATATCTCAAAGGGGCCCTTCCAATGTGGAGCAAGTTTTTGCTTTGCTGTAGTGGGGTAATTTAACCACACCAAGTCACCCGGAACATAAGGAGTGTGTTTGATGCCCCTATCGTACAATTGTTTATGCTGGTTGCGGGCCCAATCTCTGTTCCATGCAGCAGTGTTGAAGGCAGACTCAAGTCTCTGAGTCAACTGGATGACGTAGTCAGCAGGAGAAGCAGAAGTAGATGATGCTGGCATGGTGGTAGGCAACAGCATATTAGTAGGCATCTGTGCCTCATGTCCATGTGTGAGAAAGAATGGCATGAACCCCGTGGTAGAGTGAGGACTGGTGTTGCCAAAGCAACTTGATTGAGGCAGTCATCCCATTCGCCAGGCTGCTGAAGGAGTAACTTAGCTAACTGGTCAATAAGTGTTCAGTTGAACCTCTCGACCATCCCATCACATTGAGGGTGATATGGGCTGGTCCGTGTCTTCTGGATGCCTAGCAGCTGAAACAGGTGTTTCACCACGTCAGATTCAAATTGACGTCCTTGGTCTGTGTGCAGCATTTCAGGGACGCCATGCTGACAGATGAAGTTGTCAAACAGCCATTTTGCAACTGTTGTGGCACGTTGGTCTGGGATAGCATAGAGGTTGACATATTTCGAGAAACAGTCTTGAATTCCCAGCGCATACCTGTTGCCATGACTCGTAATGGTGAGTTCAAGTATGTCAGCTGCCACCTTTTGAAATGGCTCCGCCGCAACAATTGTTTTCATTGGAGCTCTGTGATGAGGGGTGGGATTCCATCTGGCATCACATGCAGTGCATTGTGTGCACCATATTCTGATGTCCTGTGACATGAATGGCCAGTAATATAGCTGCTGAGCACGTTTCAGGACCATCTCTGCTGATATGTGACTGGACACTGGGTTGCCATGCAGCAGCTGTAGGACAGTGTCTTTTAAAGATTCAGGAACAACCAACTGATGCAACACTGACTTTTGGGATGGGTTGAAAGCTCTATGACAGAGTAAGCAATTGTGAAATGTAAGCCTAGAGTACTCATGCCATAGCACTTTTTCCTGAAGTGGGCATTTTTCATACACCAGTAGGGTGGTTTTCGACCCTTAGCTTTCCAGCCAATGACTTCTGACAGTACAGGATCTTCTTGTTGTTCACTTTTGAGATTATCTTCAGGCAGCTCAAGCACAAATGTGGATGACACAGATAGCACTGCACACAGCAGTCGTGGATCAGGAAAGTCATTGCATGGAATGTGTTTTTCGTCAGTACTGCAGGGACTATGGTTGGCCGGGCCTGCAGGACCTACGCACCTCTCTTCACCTTTTAAGGTAGCAGTAGCAGTGCAGACCGTGTCCTTCTCTACGGTTTCACCAGTGACAGGGCGACGTGACAGAGAAAATTTGCTCCCTCCCAGACTAGCAATGGCAGCAGCGTCTGTACAACTGTGGGGTTAGACTCGGGCAATTCTCACCAGGAGACAAAGTGCTTGTATTACACCCTTCTTCTATCTCAAAGTTACTCACCAAGTGGCAAGGACCCTTTGTGCTGAAAATGGGAGTGATAGAAGAGTTGCACAGTTCTTGTGGTAAAGACACGGTTCTGTGTCGACTATCGAAAGGTGAAAAAAGTGGCACAGTTTGATGAAGTGTAACGATGAAGTGTCACAACTTCCTGTTACTCACTGCTCACTTTTTTACGACATTGGATTTAACCAGGGGCTACTAGCAGATTCCCTTGTCTGCGGAGTGTAAGGAAAAAATGGCCTTCTCCACTCCGTATTGGTTGTTCCTTGACCCTGTCACTTTCCAGCACCTCAAGGACCAGGTGCTGCGCCTGCATGCTGCATATGTTGCCGCTTATTTGGATGACATCATCATCCTCAGTGACAACTGGGCGGAGCATGTGAGGCAGGCATCCGCAGTCCTGGAATTCCTGGGGTGGGCGGGGCTCACGGCCAACCCAAAGAAGTGTGGGGTTGGACAGAGGGTTACAGTATTTGGGGTACCACTTGGGAACCTGGGAGGTGCATCCACAGATGGATAAAACTGCAGCCGTCACATTCTGATTGCACCCCAAGTCCAAAAAACACATGAGTCGGTTCTTGAGACTGGCTGGTTACTACCCTGGTTCATGCCAGGCTTTGCAGACCTGACCAGCTCCTTGACTGATCTCACCCGTAACAGTGCCCCATATCTGATCCGATAGACAGAGCAGTCCCAGGCGGTGTTGTGGGGAACCCCTCCTCTACATGTGCCGACCGACACCTCGCACAGAGGGCTGTTTTGTCCCAGCAGGTAAGGGGGGGTCGACCGACCAATTCCGCATGAAAATAATAAGAGCAGGAGGCCAGTGGAGAAAGATGAAGATGATGAAGAAACTTTTATTTATTTGTCACTTGCAGTTGCCTGCAAGAAAGAGTGCCTGGCCATCCGGTGGGCAGCCGATTCTCTTCATTATTACCTCCTGATTCTAGACAGAATGTGCTGATTTTTTGTCACCTTTGTTGTGCATTTTTCTTACAACTTGATAGTGTTCATCCAGCTGTTCTACTATGCTAAGCCTACTAGAAAGGTGTAACTTCATGCTACTGTCCATATGGCTACAGCTAGTTTTGTGTGTTTTGCACTTTTCTGTTAAGTGCTTTAAGTGGTGCACACTCGAGGTGGTCCAAAATGTACCGATACCAGGACACAGCAGACACAGAAAGCAAAAAAAGAAGGCATTCCTCACTCATGTCTAATTAGTCAACTGCACTTCCCATATGGTGTGCTGGAGAAAGTTAGTATATATGTTCTCCAACAATTCATGGACTGCTGCTGAATATTTAATTTTCAATGGTCAGGTCCAAGCACTTTATTCTTTCATTTGTTTTGATAAACAGCCTTAATATTGGATGTTGCCATATATAAACAACTGAATTTAACTTTTCTATTACAACAGCACTTGAATTTGCTATCCTCAGTCAAATGTGCCTTTTCTCTTTTGGAGGACAAGGGTGCCTTCAATGTGGCAATGTGTAAATGGCATTGTACTATCCAATCAAATACATAAACGAGGCATATTGTCCCTGCCGGTAGACCTGCCTTTTGTGTTCCTGTATGGTTTTTTGTGTTTTCTTCTCCTCCCCTCCCTTCCCTGTGTCTATGTTTTGATATGGGACGTTTAGGCCCAGGAAGTTTGGGCACCGAGTCCTGTTCACCCTGGAAGTGCTCCCGCGCTGGAGATTGCCCCATCTGATGCCCATCAGCCACTGCCACGTGTAGCTGATTAGAGTCTTCAGGGGCGCCCCTTTTTATACTCATTAGTATGGCCATGGCTGGCTTTTTATAAACATCTTTTTTGTAACGATGTTTTTGATTTGTTTTCACTAAGAGTCGGGAGCAGAGTGTTTCACGGGAGAGGAGCCAAAGCTGGGGATTGGAGTTTATTGTTACCATGATACATGCCACGCACACTTGCACTGTGAGTGATTCAGGAGGAATCACCTTGGGAGCCCCAGTGCATTGCATCCAGCACATAGTTTATTTATTGTTGTTTCATTTTCATTCATTTTCACTGTTAATAAACACACTGTCTTTTGAAAAGTTCAGCATTTGGGTCCTCTGCATACCTCAGACGTTACACATACGTTACACAGACGCACACGCCTGCCTATACATACAAACGTGGACACAGACAGCAGAACAGTGCAGCAAAAACACATAATAATAATTGAGTGGCCACTTTCATGAGTAAATCCTATAAGGCTTACATGATTTACTCATGAAAGTGGCCACTTTCTCATTACTTTCATATATTGTTTTAGTAAGTATCCAAAACATACAAGTTTCATTTATATAATTTTTCAAGGGATCTTATATCTGTTTTCAGGGGATATAAGATCTGGGGGCGGGGGGTCTGCTTTAGCTGGTACAATGACCTCTAACCTCTAAAGGTTGGTAGAAAAAAGAAAGAAACTGTGTGTTTTTAAGAGCACAACAGGCATCCATCTCAGTTACTATAAAAAACATTCACGTGAACCAGTTGAATGTAAAAGAAGCACAGAAAATGTCATTGGCATTCAACTTTGTCCAGAAGATGGAAATCATGCTGCCTTTCTAGACTATGGAGAAAAGCGTTAGGTGCAAAAAATGAAATCTTTTTTGGCAGCCACTCTTCACGTGTACTATAGGTGGCTGCTTCCTGTCATTCTGCATTTCTGCATTTGGAATATATGTACACTGTGCTAACTGTGTTGAACTTTGCAGAACATGCAAATCCTCCCTGAGCAGCACCTTTGTGCTGTGCTTTGCTCAAGGCAGCAGGAAATTGTTTTTGTGTGGTGGAAGCAGTAGAAAACAATGGACTTCAATGGACAGTTATTTAAGACAAAAAAAAAGAAGAAGAAAGAAATGGGAAAAGAGTAGAACGAAATGCAAGCACTGTTGGTCTCATAGTTATATTTATACTGGTTCAATTATATTTTTCCAACAGTGGTTCCTATAACAGCTTTCTTATCGCATTCTATTAAATGCAGAAATAGGGGAAAGCAATTGTGATTTTTTTTTTACTGTGGTAAATACTATTCCTAAAAATACAGTTTTTTAAGAAATTATTATTATTATTAGTAGTAGTAGTAGTAGTACTAGTAGTAGTAGTAGTAGTATAGTTATCACTAATAATAGTAACAATTTATTTTATTGTTAAATATCAGAACAGTTATAAAATACATTTAGAATTCATATTTTTGTTGCAGTGATTCTTATCAGTGAATTACAATCAGTACCAAAGATGTTTTTAAAAATATTAATTATTCCATCATCCGTTCATGATAGCAATACAATTAAAGTTGTATTTGTTGCTATATATTGTGCATCTATGTTGATTGAATTCTGAGGAACTTAACCATGTCATATCAGAGAAAAAACAATTTTGGTCAAATTGAGCACATACCCTAAAATAAGTGAATAAATTATAATAAAAAAAGAAAAATAAACACTTGACAATTATTTTCATTTAATTTTCGGGGGGGTTAATGCATAACAATATAGCATCATAGAGCATGGAAAGCAAGTTGCACAATTACTAACAAATTGAAATTCATCATTATTTACATGAAATTTTTCTTGCATATTGAAGCAGTTTCCCTGTATAGATTTAGAATTTAGCATTTATATTTCTGATGTAACTCAAATTATGTTTATTTTGAACAGGATGAAGTAGGCATAAGACTTTTCAGTACAAGAAAAATGTTTTCATCCCTGAGGCCATAGATCAGAGGACTCAGGCACCTTGGAGCAATATTAAACATGATGTAGTTAAAATATCGGACATTTCGAAATAAACTAAAATCTATCTGAAGTAGTGCAATTTCTATGAATGGGCACCACAGCTGAATGAGACAGAGCAGCAACTGGAAAGCATGAAGGATCACTGTTTTGAGTCCTTTATGTGTCAACTTCTTTTTCTCTCCTGATGCAGCTTTGGCCACTTTCATTATTTGAACATATGAGTATGCAATAGTGATGCCCATAATCAAGAAATAAAATTGATACACAGCTGATCGAACATGATCCTGCCATCTGTAAATAGTAAATGTCTCTCCACTACATATCATGGATTGCTTGTAGAACTTAAGTGAGGCAGAAGCAAAGAACATGGACAGAATAATTATACAAGGGCCAGAGCTGAGAACATGAATGATCAAGATACAGTACATAGTGCTGCGTGTGGAGCAGAGCTGTCCATGACGCAGGGGCATACAAATGGCCACATAGCGCTCCAGAGTCAT
This sequence comes from Haplochromis burtoni, assembly GCF_018398535.1. Classification (NCBI taxonomy): domain Eukaryota; kingdom Metazoa; phylum Chordata; class Actinopteri; order Cichliformes; family Cichlidae; genus Haplochromis; species Haplochromis burtoni. Next base: position 19,845 of record NW_024583111.1, on the reverse strand, counting down.
TGCTGTCAGAGTAACTGGTGTGACAATGAAGTAAAGAAGTACAACAACAGAGATAGTGATACACAACCACACTTGTATTGTAAATTCAAATTGGCTCAATACAAGTAAAACATCTGACACCAATAACAAAACACTGTCTGACACCAGTGTTACAAAAAATAAGATGTAACGTGCAGATGTGTGAAAACATTCCTTTTTAACAAAGATCACAATGAGCAACATGTTGATGCAAAGAAAAATTATTACTAGGATCTGTACAATAATGACCCGGTCATAGACTGGTCGCTGCAAAAAAACATAATTCACTGAGTTGTTACCTGCCATAGAGAACAAAAATATGTACTTCTAAGAGTTCTTTAAAGTCAATAAATATAAGATTTTCTTTTTAATAAAAATCAAAAATCAAATCCAGTGAAGAAACCGCCCATTCTGTTCCAGAGCCAAATGTCTTCTGCTGCGTTCCCTGCAATTTTCTGAGAAATGACCGTGCATTATGAAATTGAAGCTTACAGTAACTAAGAATAACAATTACACATGAAATTTCCTTCTACTGTGATGTCATCTTCCCTTAACACCCATTCTCCTCAGTATAGATGCTTTTAAATATGTAATTGATGGTATACTCGGGGGACTTTGCAGTAAAGTCAACATAACAGATCTGAAAGAACTGAAAAGTTGTTGTTTGTCGACAAGGTAATCAATTCTGTCAATCAATAAGACAACACCCCTCTTTTAGGTTTAGGTCTTAAAAAATAAACTGATGTGACTTTGACATGTACTATTTCTGTTTGTGAGGTATTCAGTTAAATGAAAACTGTCCTTTTGTTTTTTTCTCAGCATTTTCTCTTTTAATGTATTTACTATAAAGAAGGAAGTTTAAATCTCAAGAAAATTTCTTGTATTTCATTTTTTTCCCTTTTTTTCTTTTAAAATGTATAGACAGAAGTTAGTAACACATGACATGAAAAACATCAGACATTTATATCCTAAAACTGACCACATATAGATTGGCCAGTTGGTAGCTTTAAATATAAGTGGCTACCTCAGCTCATCAGTAATCCACCCAGCAGAGACTTCATGGTCCCACTGCACACACTGTTTGTATGTGACTGTCTGTACTCAAGTACGCTACTCCAACACATGCATTTGTGACTAACATGGGTTTAAAAAAATTTGCAGGCGATCGTGCAATTCAATTTGCAGCACGGTGGCACGGTGGTTAGCACTGTTGCCGCACAGCAAGAAGGTCCTGAGTTCAATTCCTCCATCAGGCCGGGGTCTTTCTGTGTGGAGTTTGCATGTTCTCCCCGTGTTTGCGTGGGTTCCCTCCGGGTACTCCGGCTTCCTCCCACCGTCCAAAGACATGCAGCTTGTGGGGATAGGTTAATTGGATAATCCAAATTGCCACTAGGAGTGAATGTGAGTGTGAATGGTTGTCTGTCCCTGTGTGTTGGCCCTGCGACAGACTGGCGACCTGTCCAGGGTGTACCCCGCCTCTCGCCCTATGACAGCTGGGATAGGCTCCAGCGCCCCCCGCGACCCTGAAAAAGGATAAGCGGAAGCGAATGGATGGATGGATGGAAAATTATTATTTTAGATGTGGGTATTGTGCATTATTTATTCAACTATTATCGGACCCGGAGTTAGCAACATCCCCCAAGAACCCAAAGAGGAGAGTCCTGGCCTGTAGCCCTACCAGTGTAGTAGAAATGATGACGGATGATGGTGGCAGCAGCAGCTGTTCTTCTCCGGGCAAGTAGCTTAATGTTGTTCGTGTGTAATTTACGTTGAGTAGGCTAACCACGTTATTAAATTAATGCATGTAAGGTGAACAAGCAAACACTGTCGTAGTTACATGCGGCTGTCTTCTTGTTTGATGGCAGATACTCCCTTCACCCTGGCCAAAAAAGCTAAAATGACCAAAGAAAAAGTGGGAAACAGCTAAACATGAGAGGTTTTTGGACAAAGTTTGTGTTTTCCCATTGTTTAAGCACTGCTTCTAGCCAAGAGTGATACCATGCCCTATAGCTGCAGAAAAGGCTAACGTTGTTATCTTTTTACAAAAAAAACAGCTAAATATGGGAGGTTTTTGGACAAAGTGTGTGTTCTTCATTCTTTAAGCACCGGTTCGAGCACCGTTTAAGCACTGGCAGAGTTTCAAAAGTACCAGTTTGGTACTGGTATCGGATAAAACCTAAACAATACCCATCCCTACTTACCGTACAAATAGTTTCTGATTTAAAAGTCAGATGCAAAAAGGTTTCCTCTTTTTACAATATAAAAAGTTGATCTTTTGGCCAGGATCTTTTTTTACGTCAGTCAGCTCGGTTCCCATCAGGCGCCGTTCTGTGGAAGTGGCCCCTGCAATGGGAGTAAATACCTGGCTGGAACATTCTGTCAGGTTGGAGGGCAAGAAAAGGACCCAAAACACAGGGCTTCCTGGTTAGCAACAGCAAATTTATTTATGCTTGGACACATCTTTTGTAAATACAATATTCAGTTTCACTGTTATGCTGATGACACCCAGCTTTATCTGTCTACTAAACCTATTTCTGCTTTCCCTCTGTCCTCTCTCACCCTCTGTTTAGCTGAACATCATGGTTCAATAGTACTAAACTCAATAGTAACAAATCAGAGCTTCTCCAGGTAAATTAGCAGATGTTGGTTCTCTGAGAAAGGCAATCTCCAAACTGTATTATGTGCTTCTTCAGGTGTGGACAAGATATATTTTATTCTGTATTCTTATGATCACAGTTATAATCAGAATTATCATTGATTAATCATTTACCATTGTTGAATCAGTTGACAGAATAATCTTTGAATCACATCTATGTTACTCTGAGCAAATATTAATGCACACAGATTATCAGTACT
>NW_024583111.1:0-16946 GCF_018398535.1 Haplochromis burtoni | reverse complement strand
CTTTTGTTTTACATTCACATAACAAAAAGTGAACTCGGTGGCTTGACAGTGTATACATAATGCACCATATTTAACTTATTTACTTAAAGTACATTTAATACATATTATGAAGTAGAGGGTTGACCTGGCATTATACAATACATGGGAGATACACCAATTCAGGGCTGGTCTTACCTAAATTCAGGGCAGATGGGGGACACAAAGCTAATCCATTTATTCCATATTTTGTAGAATTTGTCTTTCCGAATTTTTAAAAAGAATGTCAATTTTTCCATTTTAAATATTTCGAAAACCACATTAAACCTCTGTTGGCGGAGTTGGTGCTTTCTGGTTATTGTTTAGTTTAGTCTGTAAGGGTTAAAGGAGCTTGCAAAGAAAAGCGTCTGGACTTCTTTAAGTTGCTTGAAGACGTTTCACCTCTCATCCGAGAAGCTTCTTCAGTTCTAAGGTCAAATGGTGGAGAGTCCCAGATATAAACCTAGTGGGAGTTTCCCCCCACAGAGGGACAAAAGGACCCCCTGATGATCCTCTAATCGCCTGAGCCAAGGTGTGAAACTGGGTGTGGGTCCCAATCAGCCAGAGTTTCGGGTGAGTTCATTGTGAAACCTGGCCCCACCTTATCATGCGAATTCCTGAGGTCAGATGGCCCAGGATGTGAGTGGGCGTTAAGGCGTCTGGGAAGGGATCTCAAAACTGGATTATAGATGGCAGAGAGTTGGTGTCGTAAACCCCGCCTCTGTTCAAAGATGGTCGCTCACAGTGGACATAGATGGCTTCTTTCACTCCTCTTTCAAACCATCTGTCCTCTCTGTCCAAAATGTGAACATTGGCATCCTCGAAAGAGTGTCCTTTATCCTTAAGATGCAGATGGACTGCTGAGTCTTGTCCTGTGGAGGTGGCTCTTCTGTGTTGTGCCATGCGCTTGTGAAGTGGCTGTTTGGTCTCTCCAATGTAGAGGTCTGGGCATTCCTCGCTGCACTGTACAGCATACACCACATTGTTAAGTTTGTGTTTTGGCGTTTTGTCTTTCGGGTGAACCAGTTTCTGTCTGAGCGTGTTGCTGGGTCTGAAATACACCGGGATGTCATGCTTGGAGAAAACTCTCCTGAGTTTCTCTGATACACCGGCTACATAGGGGATGACAATGTTGTTGCGTCTGTCCTTCTTATCCTCTCGCTGGTGTCTGGTCTTCTTTTCTGTGCCTCTTTGCTGACTTTAAAAACGCCCATTTAGGATAGCCGCACGTTTTGAGTGCTTCCTTTACATGTGTATGTTCCTTCTTTTTTCCTTCAGGTTGAGAGGGAACATGTTCTGCCCGGTGGTGTAGGGTCCTAATTACTCCAAGTTTGTGTTCCAGAGGGTGATGGGAGTCAAAGAGGAGGTACTGGTCCGTGTGTGTGGGCTTCCGGTAAACTTCGATGTTGAGTTTGCCGTTCTCTTCAATGTGCACAGCGCAGTCCAGGAAAGGCAAACAGTTGTCCTTTGTGTCTTCCCTGGTGAACTTGATGTTTTTATCCACAGCGTTAATGTGCGCAGTGAAGGATTCCACTTCTTGTGTCTTGATTTTGACCCAGGTGTCATCCACATATCTGTACCAGTGGCTGGGTACTCTTCCTTTGAAAGACAAGGGCCAGGTTTCACAACACCCAAAACTCTGGCTGATTGGGACCCACACCCAGTTTCACACCTTGGCTCAGGTGATTAGAGGATCATCAGGGGGTCCTTTTGTCCCTCTGTGGGGGGATACTCCCACTAGGTTTATATCTGGGACTCTCCACCATTTGACCTTAGAACTGAAGAAGCTTCTCGGATGAGAGGTGAAACGTCTTCAAGTAACTTAAAGAAGTCCAGACGCTTTTCTTTGCAAGCTCCTTTGACTACGATGACCTGGATGACTGAGAACCTTCACAGACATATTGTAAGAGCTATGTGTTCCCTCCCCGGACCGAACCAGCAACCAGGCCCAAGTACAAATTTACAAAATTAATATCAAATTTTATATTTAAGACCTCACACAGAGTTTTATGAATCGCCAGCCAGTAATTTTTTAAGTTAGGGCAATCCCAAAAGATATGGTAATGATGTGCCACTTGTGATACACATCTTCTCCAGCATTCCACTGTCCCATAGTTTGATGAGGGGTTTTGAAAAATCTAATAATGTTCTTCCAGCAGTGGTCTCTCCAAGATATTGAACTTGCTGAGTACCAATGAAAATTACAAATCCTCTCTCAGCTTTTGTTTGTTATACCCTTCCCATTTAATAGGCAAGGAAGCATTTAATATGCTTCCTTGCCTGTGTTGAAGTTCGTTCGATTTGGGTAAGAGAAGAAAGCAGGCTGAGTCCGGGTAGGTGTCAAAAATAGTGATCTTTATTTTACACACTTTGCGCAGGAGTGTGGGAAGAAAACTTGCAATACAATCCTTCTGCGAATGGACCGTTCCCCATCCTTATATTGCCGTGATGACGTCACAGTTAGATCTTTACTGGAAATGATAACAGTTCCCCACACTCAAAAAGTTCTCCTTATATGGACATCAACCTACTTTAGAGAAAACAAGTGTGTGTGTTTGTGAAAGTATATCTATCAGAAAAACTGTCCTCAGACGATCCTCCTATTCTTACTAAGTGTGTGTGTGAACGTGCGTGTTTTACATAAGTGTGTGCATGTTGTTACAGGCCTGACTACGTGCAGAACTGAATGTAGACAGCCCAGGGTCCAACAGGACCCACAAGTCCGAGCGGTTAACTGCTTAAGCAAATAGAAAGAATAATATAGAACAACAATAGACTGATTAAAGTACTGATAATCTGTGTGCATTAATATTTGCTCAGAGTAACATAGATGTGATTCAAAGATTATTCTGTCAACTGATTCAACAATGGTAAATGATTAATCAATGATAATTCTGATTATAACTGTGATCATAAGAATACAAAATAAAATATATCTTGTCCACACCTGAAGAAGCACATAATACAGTTTGGAGATTGCCTTTCTCAGAGAACCAACATCTGCTAATTTACCTGGAGAAGCTCTGATTTGTTACTATTGAGTTTAGTACTATTGAACCATGATGTTCAGCTAGACAGAGGGTGAGAGAGGACAGAGGGAAAGCAGAAATAGGTTTAGTAGACAGATAAAGCTGGGTGTCATCAGCATAACAGTGAAACTGAATATTGTATTTACAAAAGATGTGTCCAAGCATAAATAAATTTGCTGTTGCTAACCAGGAAGCCCTGTGTTTTGGGTCCTTTTCTTGCCCTCCAACCTGACAGAATGTTCCAGCCAGGTATTTACTCCCATTGCAGGGGCCACTTCCACAGAACGGCGCCTGATGGGAACCGAGCTGACTGACGTAAAAAAAGATCCTGGCCAAAAGATCAACTTTTTATATTGTAAAAAGAGGAAACCTTTTTGCATCTGACTTTTAAATCAGAAACTATTTGTACGGTAAGTAGGGATGGGTATTGTTTAGGTTTTATCCGATACCAGTACCAAACTGGTACTTTTGAAACTCTGCCAGTGCTTAAACGGTGCTCGAACCGGTGCTTAAAGAATGAAGAACACACACTTTGTCCAAAAACCTCCCATATTTAGCTGTTTTTTTTGTAAAAAGATAACAACGTTAGCCTTTTCTGCAGCTATAGGGCATGGTATCACTCTTGGCTGGAAGCAGTGCTTAAACAATGGAAAACACAAACTTTGTCCAAAAACCTCTCATGTTTAGCTGTTTTCCACTTTTTCTTTGGTCATTTTAGCTTTTTTGGCCAGGGTGAAGGGAGTATCTGCCATCAAACAAGAAGACAGCCGCATGTAACTACGACGGTGTTTGCTAGTTCACCTTACATGCATTAATTTAATAACGTGGTTAGCCTACTCAACGTAAATTACACACGAACAACATTAAGCTACTTGCCCGGAGAAGAACAGCTGCTGCTGCCACCATCATCCGTCATCATTTCTACTACACTGGTAGGGCTACAGGCCAGGACTCTCCTCTTTGGGTTCTTGGGGGATGTTGCTAACTCCGGGTCCGATAATAGTTGAATAAATAATGCACAATACCCACATCTAAAATAATAATTTTCCATCCATCCATCCATTCGCTTCCGCTTATCCTTTTTCAGGGTCGCGGGGGGCGCTGGAGCCTATCCCAGCTGTCATAGGGCGAGAGGCGGGGTACACCCTGGACAGGTCGCCAGTCTGTCGCAGGGCCAACACACAGGGACAGACAACCATTCACACTCACATTCACTCCTAGTGGCAATTTGGATTATCCAATTAACCTATCCCCACAAGCTGCATGTCTTTGGACGGTGGGAGGAAGCCGGAGTACCCGGAGGGAACCCACGCAAACACGGGGAGAACATGCAAACTCCACACAGAAAGACCCCGGCCTGATGGAGGAATTGAACTCAGGACCTTCTTGCTGTGCGGCAACAGTGCTAACCACCGTGCCACCGTGCTGCAAATTGAATTGCACGATCGCCTGCAAATTTTTTTAAACCCATGTTAGTCACAAATGCATGTGTTGGAGTAGCGTACTTGAGTACAGACAGTCACATACAAACAGTGTGTGCAGTGGGACCATGAAGTCTCTGCTGGGTGGATTACTGATGAGCTGAGGTAGCCACTTATATTTAAAGCTACCAACTGGCCAATCTATATGTGGTCAGTTTTAGGATATAAATGTCTGATGTTTTTCATGTCATGTGTTACTAACTTCTGTCTATACATTTTAAAAGAAAAAAAGGGAAAAAAATGAAATACAAGAAATTTTCTTGAGATTTAAACTTCCTTCTTTATAGTAAATACATTAAAAGAGAAAATGCTGAGAAAAAAACAAAAGGACAGTTTTCATTTAACTGAATACCTCACAAACAGAAATAGTACATGTCAAAGTCACATCAGTTTATTTTTTAAGACCTAAACCTAAAAGAGGGGTGTTGTCTTATTGATTGACAGAATTGATTACCTTGTCGACAAACAACAACTTTTCAGTTCTTTCAGATCTGTTATGTTGACTTTACTGCAAAGTCCCCCGAGTATACCATCAATTACATATTTAAAAGCATCTATACTGAGGAGAATGGGTGTTAAGGGAAGATGACATCACAGTAGAAGGAAATTTCATGTGTAATTGTTATTCTTAGTTACTGTAAGCTTCAATTTCATAATGCACGGTCATTTCTCAGAAAATTGCAGGGAACGCAGCAGAAGACATTTGGCTCTGGAACAGAATGGGCGGTTTCTTCACTGGATTTGATTTTTGATTTTTATTAAAAAGAAAATCTTATATTTATTGACTTTAAAGAACTCTTAGAAGTACATATTTTTGTTCTCTATGGCAGGTAACAACTCAGTGAATGATGTTTTTTTGCAGCGACCAGTCTATGACCGGGTCATTATTGTACAGATCCTAGTAATAATTTTTCTTTGCATCAACATGTTGCTCATTGTGATCTTTATTAAAAAGGAATCCTTTCACACATCTGCACGTTACATCTTGTTTTTTGTAACACTGCTGTCAGACAGTGTTTTGTTATTGCTGTCAAATGTTTTGCTTATATTGACCCATTTTGAAATTACAATGCCAGTGTGGTTGTGTATAACTATCTCTGTTGTTGTACTTCTTTACTTCATTGTCACACCAGTTACTCTGACAGCAATGACTCTGGAGCGCTATGTGGCCATTTGTATGCCCCTGCGTCATGGACAGCTCTGCTCCACACGCAGCACTATGTACTGTATCCTGATCATTCATGTTCTCAGCTCTGGCCCTTGTATAATTATTCTGTCCATGTTCTTTGCTTCTGCCTCACTTAAGTTCTACAAGCAATCCATGATATGTAGTGTAGAGGCATTTACTCTTTACAGATGGCAGGATCATGTTCGATCAGCTGTGTATCAATTTTATTTCTTGATTATGGGCATCACTATTGCATACTCATATGTTCAAATAATGAAAGTGGCCAAAGCTGCATCAGGAGAGAAAAAGAAGTTGACACATAAAGGACTCAAAACAGTGATCCTTCATGCTTTCCAGTTGCTGCTCTGTCTCATTCAGCTGTGGTGCCCATTCATAGAAATTGCACTACTTCAGATAGATTTTAGTTTATTTCGAAATGTCCGATATTTTAACTACATCATGTTTAATATTGCTCCAAGGTGCCTGAGTCCTCTGATCTATGGCCTCAGGGATGAAAACATTTTTCTTGTACTGAAAAGTCTTATGCCTACTTCATCCTGTTCAAAATAAACATAATTTGAGTTACATCAGAAATATAAATGCTAAATTCTAAATCTATACAGGGAAACTGCTTCAATATGCAAGAAAAATTTCATGTAAATAATGATGAATTTCAATTTATTAGTAATTGTGCAACTTGCTTTCCATGCTCTATGATGCTATATTGTTATGCATTAACCCCCCCCCCCACCCCCGAAAATTAAATGAAAATAATTGTCAAGTGTTTATTTTTATTTTTTTTATTATAATTTATTCACTTATTTTAGGGTATGTGCTCAATTTGACCAAAATTGTTTTTTCTCTGATATGACATGGTTAAGTTCCTCAGAATTCAATCAACATAGATGCACAATATATAGCAACAAATACAACTTTAATTGTATTGCTATCATGAACGGATGATGGAATAATTAATATTTTTAAAAACATCTTTGGTACTGATTGTAATTCACTGATAAGAATCACTGCAACAAAAATATGAATTCTAAATGTATTTTATAACTGTTCTGATATTTAACAATAAAATAAATTGTTACTATTATTAGTGATAACTATACTACTACTACTACTACTAGTACTACTACTACTACTACTAATAATAATAATAATTTCTTAAAAAACTGTATTTTTAGGAATAGTATTTACCACAGTAAAAAAAAAATCACAATTGCTTTCCCCTATTTCTGCATTTAATAGAATGCGATAAGAAAGCTGTTATAGGAACCACTGTTGGAAAAATATAATTGAACCAGTATAAATATAACTATGAGACCAACAGTGCTTGCATTTCGTTCTACTCTTTTCCCATTTCTTTCTTCTTCTTTTTTTTTGTCTTAAATAACTGTCCATTGAAGTCCATTGTTTTCTACTGCTTCCACCACACAACAATTTCCTGCTGCCTTGAGCAAAGCACAGCACAAAGGTGCTGCTCAGGGAGGATTTGCATGTTCTGCAAAGTTCAACACAGTTAGCACAGTGTACATATATTCCAAATGCAGAAATGCAGAATGACAGGAAGCAGCCACCTATAGTACACGTGAAGAGTGGCTGCCAAAAAAGATTTCATTTTTTGCACCTAACGCTTTTCTCCATAGTCTAGAAAGGCAGCATGATTTCCATCTTCTGGACAAAGTTTAATGCCAATGACATTTTCTGTGCTTCTTTTACATTCAACTGGTTCACGTGAATGTTTTTTATAGTAACTGAGATGGATGCCTGTTGTGCTCTTAAAAACACACAGTTTCTTTCTTTTTTCTACCAACCTTTAGAGGTTAGAGGTCATTGTACCAGCTAAAGCAGACCCCCCGCCCCCAGATCTTATATCCCCTGAAAACAGATATAAGATCCCTTGAAAAATTATATAAATGAAACTTGTATGTTTTGGATACTTACTAAAACAATATATGAAAGTAATGAGTGGCCACTTTCATGAGTAAATCATGTAAGCCTTATAGGATTTACTCATGAAAGTGGCCACTCAATTATTATTATGTGTTTTTGCTGCACTGTTCTGCTGTCTGTGTCCACGTTTGTATGTATAGGCAGGCGTGTGCGTCTGTGTAACGTATGTGTAACGTCTGAGGTATGCAGAGGACCCAAATGCTGAACTCTTCAAAAGACAGTGTGTTTATTAACAGTGAAAATGAATGAAAATGAAACAACAATAAATAAACTATGTGCTGGATGCAATGCACTGGGGCTCCCAAGGTGATTCCTCCTGAATCACTCACAGTGCAAGTGTGCGTGGCATGTATCATGGTAACAATAAACTCCAATCCCCAGCTTTGGCTCCTCTCCCGTGAAACACTCTGCTCCCGACTCTTAGTGAAAACAAATCAAAAACATCGTTACAAAAAAGATGTTTATAAAAAGCCAGCCATGGCCATACTAATGAGTATAAAAAGGGGCGCCCCTGAAGACTCTAATCAGCTACACGTGGCAGTGGCTGATGGGCATCAGATGGGGCAATCTCCAGCGCGGGAGCACTTCCAGGGTGAACAGGACTCGGTGCCCAAACTTCCTGGGCCTAAACGTCCCATATCAAAACATAGACACAGGGAAGGGAGGGGAGGAGAAGAAAACACAAAAAACCATACAGGAACACAAAAGGCAGGTCTACCGGCAGGGACAATATGCCTCGTTTATGTATTTGATTGGATAGTACAATGCCATTTACACATTGCCACATTGAAGGCACCCTTGTCCTCCAAAAGAGAAAAGGCACATTTGACTGAGGATAGCAAATTCAAGTGCTGTTGTAATAGAAAAGTTAAATTCAGTTGTTATATGGCAACATCCAATATTAAGGCTGTTTATCAAAACAAATGAAAGAATAAAGTGCTTGGACCTGACCATTGAAAATTAAATATTCAGCAGCAGTCCATGAATTGTTGGAGAACATATATACTAACTTTCTCCAGCACACCATATGGGAAGTGCAGTTGACTAATTAGACATGAGTGAGGAATGCCTTCTTTTTTTGCTTTCTGGGTCTGCTGTGCCCTGGTATCGGTACATTTTGGACCACCTCGAGTGTGCACCACTTAAAGCACTTAACAGAAAAGTGCAAAACACACAAAACTAGCTGTAGCCATATGGACAGTAGCATGAAGTTACACCTTTCTAGTGGGCTTAGCATAGTAGAACAGCTGGATGAACACTATCAAGTTGTAAGAAAAATGCACAACAAAGGTGACAAAAAATCAGCACATTCTGTCTAGAATCAGGAGGTAATAATGAAGAGAATCGGCTGCCCACCGGATGGCCAGGCACTCTTTCTTGCAGGCAACTGCAAGTGACAAATAAATAAAAGTTTCTTCATCATCTTCATCTTTCTCCACTGGCCTCCTGCTCTTATTATTTTCATGCGGAATTGGTCGGTCGACCCCCCCTTACCTGCTGGGACAAAACAGCCCTCTGTGCGAGGTGTCGGTCGGCACATGTAGAGGAGGGGTTCCCCACAACACCGCCTGGCACTGCTCTGTCTATCGGATCAGATATGGGGCACTGTTACGGGTGAGATCAGTCAAGGAGCTGGTCAGGTCTGCAAAGCCTGGCATGAACCAGGGTAGTAACCAGCCAGTCTCAAGAACCGACTCATGTGTTTTTTGGACTTGGGGTGCAATCAGAATGTGACGGCTGCAGTTTTATCCATCTGTGGATGCACCTCCCAGGTTCCCAAGTGGTACCCCAAATACTGTAACCCTCTGTCCAACCCCACACTTCTTTGGGTTGGCCGTGAGCCCCGCCCACCCCAGGAATTCCAGGACTGCGGATGCCTGCCTCACATGCTCCGCCCAGTTGTCACTGAGGATGATGATGTCATCCAAATAAGCGGCAACATATGCAGCATGCAGGCGCAGCACCTGGTCCTTGAGGTGCTGGAAAGTGACAGGGTCAAGGAACAACCAATACGGAGTGGAGAAGGCCATTTTTTCCTTACACTCCGCAGACAAGGGAATCTGCTAGTAGCCCCTGGTTAAATCCAATGTCGTAAAAAAGTGAGCAGTGAGTAACAGGAAGTTGTGACACTTCATCGTTACACTTCATCAAACTGTGCCACTTTTTTCACCTTTCGATAGTCGACACAGAACCGTGTCTTTACCACAAGAACTGTGCAACTCTTCTATCACTCCCATTTTCAGCACAAAGGGTCCTTGCCACTTGGTGAGTAACTTTGAGACAGAAGAAGGGTGTAATACAAGCACTTTGTCTCCTGGTGAGAATTGCCCGAGTCTAACCCCACAGTTGTACAGACGCTGCTGCCATTGCTAGTCTGGGAGGGAGCAAATTTTCTCTGTCACGTCGCCCTGTCACTGGTGAAACCGTAGAGCAGGACACAGTCTGCACTGCTTCTGCTACCTTGAAACCTGAAGAGAGGTGCGTAGGTCCTGCAGGCCCGCCCAACCATAGTCCCTGCAGTACTGACCAAAAACACATTCCATGCAATGACTTTCCTGATCCACGACTGCAGTGTGCAGCGCTATCTGTTTCATCCACATTTGTGCTTGAGCTGCCTGAAGATGATCTCAAAAGTGAACAACAAAAAGATCCTGTACTGTCAGAAGTCATTGGCTGGAAAGCTAAGGGTCAGAAACCACCCTACTGGCGTATGAAAAAATGCCCACCTCAGGAAAAAGTGCTATGGCATGAGTACTCTAGACTTACCTTTCACAATGGCTTACTCTGTCGTAAAGCTTTCAACCCATCCCAAAAGTCAGTGTTGCATCAGTTGGTTGTTCCTGAATCTTTAAAAGACACTGTCCTACAGCTGCTGCATGGCAACCCAGTGTCCGGTCACCTATCAGCAGATAAGGTCCTGAAACGTGCTCAGCAGCTATATTACTGGCCATTCATGTCACGTGACATCAGAATATGGTGCACACAATGCACTCCATGTGATGCCAGACGGAATCCCACACCTCATCACAGAGCTCCAATGAAAACAATTGTTGCTGCGGAGCCATTTCAAAAGGTGGCAGCTGACATACTTGAACTCCCCATTACGAGTCATGGCAACAGGTACATGCTCGTTGTTCAAGACTATTTCTCGAAATATGTCAATCTCTATGCTATCGCAGACCAACGTGCCACAACAGTTGCAAAATGCCTGTTTGACAACTTCATCTGTCAGCACGGCGTCCCTGAAATGCTACACACGGACCAAGGACGTCAGTTTGAATCTGACCTGGTGAAACATCTGTGTCAGCTGCTAGGCATCCAGAAGACACGGACCAGCCCATATCACCCTCAATGCGACGGGATGGTCGAGAGGTTCAATCGAACACTTATTGACCAGTTAGCTAAGTTACTCCTTCAGCAGCCTGGCGAATGGGATGACTGCCTCAATCAAGTTGCTTTGGCTTACAACACCAGTCCTCACTCTACCACGGGGTTCATGCCATTCTTTCTCACACATGGACATGAGGCACAGATGCCTACTAATATGCTGTTGCCTACCACCATGCCAGCATCATCTACTTCTGCTTCTCCTGCTGACTACGTCATCCAGTTGACTCAGAGACTTCAGTCTGCCTTCAGCACTGCTGCATGGAACAGAGATTGTGCCCACAACCAGCAGAAACAATTGTACGATAGGGGCATCAAACACACTCCTTATGTTCCGGGTGACTTGGTGTGGTTAAATGACCCCACTACAGCAAAGCAGAAACTTGCTCCACATTGGAAGGGCCCCTTTGAGATATTGGAGTGCCTTGGAACAGATGGAGAAAACCCTGGTGTCACGTACAGGATTCGCTACCTCCTGGACCAATCAGACAAGACTCAAATTGTTCACTACAATCGTCTCAGGCCGTACAAAGCACCTGTCCCTAAAGGTGGAACCAACTCACCTGCTGGTGACTTACCTGTACAGCCCCAGATTCCACAGTTGACTGCATTATCAGGTGCGTTGCCCTTCACAGCTTCAAAATCTGCAGCTGAAGGGAGCTGGAATGTTCAGGGCCGCAGCCCTGCAACCTCATCAGACCCTCAGGTTTGTCAGCCACCACCTCTAAACCAGTCACGACCCCATTCCCACTCTCCTTTGTCCCCTTCTCCTCGGTCTGAGACTGTAACGACTTCCCCCTCTGGCCATGTGGTGATACACCAATCAGACATTGTCCCTTCAACTCCTCATCGAGTATCTGGTGTTTCACGGCGATGTGGGAGACGTCAAGTTGTGCCTCCCAGATACCTCAAGGACTATGTTTTGAACTGAACTTGTTTTTGGTTTTGCTGTTGTTTTATTGTTGTCCCCTTTGCTCGCAGCATGTTTTTTTTTCTCTTCCTTTTCTGTAGGGAAACGGGGACGTTTCTTATGTGAGGGGGGGAGGAAAATGTAAAGTGTAGAAGTAAATTTAAATCTAATTTGATATACAAAGAGGTGTTTACAAAGGTTATAAAGCTAGTTATGTAGCTATTTGGTGGTTACGTGTTTTGATATTTACATGTTTACATGTTTGAATGTTTAGACATGCATGTTCAAACCAGTAATAAGTATGTGTTATATCTACCTGGTTGTTTTCCCTGTTTTGATCTGAGTATAAGATTTCCTGGCTTCTGAGAGGCCAGTGAAGTATTCATGAGGGCGGCACACAGGAAGTGTGGGTTGTTGTTGCTGTGTGCTGAGAGTAACGCGGCTGCTAAAAAGTTATCCGTCTCCATCTTGCTGTTCCTAATTATTCAGAGAGATTCCAAACCATCTAGTGAACCCTCACGTTACATTTATAATAAAAGATTCAAACCCATACATCATCAACACTAGAAAAGAAAGACAGCACAGTTTTAACTTCTGATACTCAAAAACGGCCTCGTACTTCACAGTACATTAGTGTGGAGTTTTTAGGCTAACCCTAAAATAATAAGGAATTTGTCTTACTTGTTGCATAATAAGAATTGATTACTTCAGGCAACAACACTTTTCAGTTCTTGACTAAGAAAAAATTCTTTTTTTTTGACTAAATAATATCAATGCCCTTTATTGTAACATGTCCTTTTCAATAAAAATATAATTTAAAAAAGAAGGGGCTTATTATTATTATTATTATTAGTACAGTTTCAAAAATGTGATCCCTTCTATGGCAACTCCCGACTCCTGTTCAGTGTTCTTGATCTGTGGTGTGTGAGGTGAAATCCAAAACACAATATTTACAGCTGTGCACTGCTCCTGCCAGCCCTCTCCTTCCCAGGTTCCTCACAAAACAAGACATGACGATTAGTTAAACTTTTTTCTTAGGCAAGGGATAAAGACAGACTCACCCTGGAGCTGGGGCTGTACTCATTATGTCACCCAATGAGCCAGCATTGACGAAGTTCAGCCTCTCTGTCAAGTAGTAGGCTAGATGAATAATGATCATCAGCAGAGGCCGGTGAATCTTGATTGGCTTGATTGGCTTTAGCGCAGAACCTCCAAAGGCCTGGTATGACTCATACACTGGCACACAGACGACACACACACATACCCACATAAAAGGAAGCAGGGGAGCGGGAGAGAACATAACAAAATGGCAGGTCAACCAGAAAGAACTGATGGGCCATTACAAAACCCTTATTTTGAAAGTTCAGAAAAAGTGGTTGAATGTTGAATGTAACCAACTGCCATAGTTACTGCCAGAGAAAAAAACTATATCCTGTTGATTTAGATTTTTATAAACTCCTACCCTGATAAGTCTGTGAAAAATAAATGTGCTGATTTTTTTTCCCTACGTATTGCATCTTTTAGGTATTTATTGCACAAAATTAGTAAAAGTTTGTCTTCTATGTTTCAGATCCTAATTCTTTTTTTTCTAATTATTCTGTTATATTGGGACAAATATGTAATAAAAATCATGCCTCATGCCACGGCATTCCAGTGAATTTGTTGCATTAGCCAAGTAAAACTCAAGATCGCAACCCTGAAATGTTGACATGATGTGACGGGACACCTGCAGTGTTTAGTCCATTTAAATTGAAAACTGGTTCATTTTTCCCATTGCTTAAAGATGCTGGGAAATGATCTTCCAGGCAACTCAATATAACCCCATGGCAGGGCATATGGGATATGACAAAACTGTGGAGCAAAGAATGGCACGATTTTATTGGCCTGGCCTCTGCGCAGATATGTGTCGATGGTCCGCATTCAGCCGCATTGTCAACTGGTTAACCAGCCAGCCATTCCAAAAGCTCCTTTGTGTGAGTTACCATTAATTGATGTCCCATTTGGCCACATATGCATGGACCTCATCGGTCCATTTCACCAGAGTGCACATGGATATAACTTTTTATTAGTTCTGGTGGATTAGCAATGCTATACCCTGAAGCAGTGCTGTTGCGCTTCATTTCTGCAAAGGTTGTGGCGCAGGCTCTGTTTCATGCCATCTTCCAAGTTGGCATCCCAAAAGAGATACTGACTGACAAGGCCACATTGTTCATGTCTTGCAAACTGTATGAATGTACAGCTGTATTAATTATTGGTGCAACGGTTAAATCTAAAAGAAAAGTGTCTGGACTTCTTTAAGTTCCTTGAAGACGTTTCACACCTCATCTGAGCAGCTTCTTCAATTCTTCAGAACTAAGAACACAGCAGACATCTCAGTGATTGCAAACATTTACGTGACTCAGTTGCATGTGGAAGACCCACAGAAACTTTTGATGGCTTTAGACAAGAGGTTGTCTGTAACTGATTAAAAAAAGATTAGAAGATGGAAAAGTATGCTGCCTTTGTTTTGTAAGGCAATGAGTATTAGTGATGGTAAATTTGATTCTTTTTACTGAATCGAGTGTTAATGAGTCACTCACCAAAGTGAATCGGATTTTTTGAGTCATTTGATTCACTGAGTCAGTTGACCAGAGAGTGCAAAAATTTTACATTTTCACTCAAACTTAATTTGTTTCCCTTTTCATGTAAATCCCACTGCTAAGATGAATGATTAAAAAAAACAACAACAACTATTTTATAGAGAAAAAAGAGCAAAAACATTTCTAAAATTAAGCAATTTCCTATCAAAATTGCTTAATAAACATTTATTTTGTTTATTTGTATTTTATTAGTATTTTCCTTAAGTGTGTCAAATATATATTTTCTCATCTAAATGTCCACTGCGCTGTGAGCCAGGGGGCGGTAATGCGCCTTAACATTGGTTGCCAACCAAGAAGAAGAAGAAGCTGTGAGCCAGGAGGGAGGGAGTGATGTTCGTTCGCTCTATGATTCAGCACAGGAGGGGAGGGGGTGAGTGAGTCTGAGTGATTCGTTCGCTCTTATGATTCAGCACAGGAGGGAGGGGGTGAGCGAGTCCTGAGTGATTCGCTTATGCTTACGATTCAGCACAGGAAGGAGGGGGTGAGTAGCTCAAATGTGTTGTTAGCATGTTAGCAGCGCGATGCTACTCTGAACCGAGGAGCTATTTTCTTGATGTGAGCTTCTACTCAGGGTTTTTTCTTCCAGTTCAGAGCAGAAATGCTTTTGTTACGAAACTGGCTGTTGTTTCCCCCCACAATTTTAATTATAAGCTAGATATATTTCTACTAATGGAATTAGTTTGCTAACAGCAACAGGGATGAGTCAGTGAGTCAGTTGGGCTTGTGAATCATGATTCACGAGTCAGTAAAGTGATTCTCGAGTATTGAACGATTCGTTCACGAATCGAACATCACTAATAGTATGAAAATTAGATAGAAAATGATACCTATTGTATTTCGGGAGCCACTCTTCATGTGTTCTTCAGGTGGCCGCTCCCTGTGATGCTGCATTTATGTTGGTCACTCGAATATATGTCACACTATGTTTACTTTGTTAAACGTTGCAAAATGCGCAAATGCTCCCTGACCAGCACCTTTGCGCTGTGCTTTGCTCAGGGCAACAGGAAAATGTTTTTGCGTGGTAGAAGCTGTAGAAAAGAATGGATTTCAGAGAACAGTTTTCTGAGACTAAAATAAACACAGAAAAGAGAAAAAAGTGCAAACACTGCTGATCTCATAGTTATATGTATACTCATTCAATGACATACTTTAATAATAATAATGGCTTTCTTATTGCGTTTATATTTATAAGTTTGCATTTACATGCAGAAATAGCATGTCCCTCTATAAACCACCACTTTATATACATAACATATATATTTTATTTATATTTGTACATTTTATATATATTTTCTCTTAATACTGTTTATTAGTATGTAGTGCTGCAGATTTGTGCAACTGTGCTGTCCCCTCTCCTCTTCACCCTGTACACCTCTGACGTCTGCAGTAACTCTGAATCATGCCATATTCAGATGTTTGCGGACGAAACAGCCATCATGGGGTGTATCTGGGATGACCAGGAAGAGGAGTAGTCTGGTGAGGAACTTTGTCACATGGAGTCACACAAACCACCTGCAACTCAACACCTCGAAGACCAAGGAACTGGTTGTGGACTTCAGGAGGTCCAGACCAGTTCCACTGCCAGTTCGGATAGAGGGAGAGGAGGTGGAGGTGGTCAACACATAAGTACCTCGGGTTGCGGGTGGACAACAAACTGGACTGCTCATGCAATACACAGCACCTGTATAAAAAAAAGATTAAGGCAGACTGTACTTCCTCAGGATACTGAGGTTCTTCAACATCTGCAGGAAGCTCCTGAGGATGTTTTACCAGGTTGCCGGAGTACTGCTCTATGCTATGGGGGAGCAGCACAGCAAAGAAGGACGTGTCCAGGCTGGAAAAACTAATCAGGAAGGCTGGCTCTGTGGTTGGCATGAAGCTGGACACTCTGGTGACAATAGGAGGACACTAAAGAAACTGCTGGACATTATGGACAATGCTGGGCATCCTCTGCACATGGACAGTCTGTTCAGTGACAGGTTGCTTCTCCCAAAGTCAAGGACCAACAGACTTTTTTTTTTTTAACATTTATTTATTGGTTTTAACCGGTTTTACATGGTGCACTGTGAATATTACAAAAAAAAATAAAGTAAAATTAAAAAATAAATAAATAAATAAAAAACAAAACCACAACAACAACAGAAACAACATAGTAATAGAAACAAAAACAAAGAAAACCATAACAGAAGGGAAGGACAGATATACAAATCAAGTTAGAGTTTCAGGCTGTTAAGTCCACAGTGTATACGTTGCAGTTCTCCAGAAAGTTGTAGAATTTTGACCATATAGCCCAAAACTTGTCCAGTTTATTTCTTAATGTATAAGTTATTTTCTCCATAGATAGTATAGATGTCA